>NC_143058.1:13051250-13202500 GCF_052426305.1 Pelodiscus sinensis | reverse complement strand
AGAAATATGGGTGACCTCAAGCAAAAACAATTAAGATATACGGATTACAAAATGGAGGAACTAGAACGACTAGTTCAGGAAGTTTATAGGGATAAAAGAAATAAGATGAAATGACATTCATAACTGAAATATGAGTATTGACCGACATGTGCTGTTCAAGAAAAAACAAAAATAGAGAAGTAATATATAATCGCAGGTAAATTGTAAAGAAATTAGAAGTGATGGAATGGAGAAAACAATCTGTTTGGGTCAAACTTACTTCAGGGAAGAAAGGCAAAATAGACTATACTGGGATTGTGCTGGGGTCTACTACAGACCTCCCAGGACGCAATTTTGGTAATGGATAGAGATTTTGCTAATATTTTAGTTCAGTAATTACTAATTGAGAAATGTGTAATCATGGGAGACTTTAATTTCCCACATATAGATTGGAGGACAAGTGCTACTAATAATGGTAGGGCCCAGGTATTCCTGGATATGGTAGCCAACAGAATTCGATAGTTATTGAATCCAGAAGGGGTGATGCCATTTTAGATTTAGTATTGGTAAGAAGCAAGGACCTCATAGAAGAACAAATTGGAAAAGGCAACCATGTGGTTCATGTGATCATGAGTTAATTCAGTTTAAATTACACGGGAAGATAAATAAAAATAGGTTTGCACTTAGGGTCCTTAATTTCAAGGGAACAAACTTTAAAAAATTAAGTAAATTAGTCAGAGAAGTGGACTGGACTAGAGAACTCAAGGAACTGACTGCAAAGGAAACTTGGAGCTAGTTTCTGCAACTTTGACTACAGGAAATGAGGATGTGCAAGGATCATATCAAAGGTAGAAGACAAACAGCTTAATAGGACCAAAATCAGGTGGCTCAGATAATCTCCATCCAAGAATATTAAAGGAACTGCCACTTTAAATTGCAAGCCCGAGAGCAGGGATTTGTAATGAATCCGTAAACTTAAGAGGTTACACCCAATCACTGAAGAATTGCAAATATAGTATTTGCATTTAAGAAAGGGGGTGTGTGATCCAGGAAACTACAGGCCTGTTGTTTGACCTCAATTAGGGTATGTCTACACTTGCCCCCTAGTTCGGACTAGGGAGGCAAATGAAGCATACCGAAGATGCTAATGAAGCTTGGGATTTAAATATCCTGCACTTGATTAGCATATTTGTGGCCGGTCGCCATTTTAAAAAGCCGGTAGCCCGAATTAACTTGCCGTGTGTAGACGCAGTAGTCTTATCCAAAACCCTTCCCTCGAATTAACTGTTACTCCTCGTGCAATGAGGAATAACAGTTAATTCGAGGGAAGGGTTTTGGATCGGACTACTGCGTCTACACGCGGCGAGTTAATTCGGGCTACCAGCTTTTTAAAATGGCGACTGGCCGGCGAATATGCTAATCAAACGCGGGATATTTAAATCCCAAGCTTCATTAGCAACTTCAATATGCTTCATTGCCTCCCTAGTCCGAACTAGGGGGCAAGTGTAGACATACCCTTAATTACAAAGTCTTGTAACAAATTTTGACAGAGAGCAGTTAAGGTCATGCAGGTAAATGATAATTGGATAAAATACAACATTGTTTTATAAAAAATTGATCATGCCAGACTAACCTGATTTCTTTCTTTTGAGAAGATAAATGATGTTTCTGCTCTATCTGGAACTCTGTAAAGCATATGATACAGTTCCACATGGGCAATTATTAGTTAAATTGGAGAAGATGGGAACTAATATGAGAATCAAAAGGTGGGTAGGAAACTGGTTAAAGAAAAGACTACAGTGGGTCATGTTGAAAGGTGATCAGTCAGGCTGGAGGGAAGTTATTAATAGAGTTCCTCACAGATCAGTCTTGAGGCCAATCTTATTTAACATTTTCATTAATGATATTGGCACAGAAAGTGGGAAAGTGCTAGTAAAATTTGCAGAGGACACAACGTTGGGAAGTTATTGAAAATAGGGTGGAGGATTAGAATATCAAACAAGATGATATGGAGGACCTAGATTACAGGTATAGAAAAGGAATGAAATGTAATGGTGTACAGTCATTCACTTAGGGGCTTGACATTAGATGAAGGTTTCCTAAACATCAGAGGAGTGAAATTCTGGAATAGCCTTCCAAGGAGAAGTAATAGGAGCAAAAAAATCTACTTTGGTTTAAGACTGAGCTTGATAAGTTTATGATGTGGATAGTATGAAGAAATTGCCTACTATGGTATATGACTCACCTGCAACTGCTATTAGCTAACTTCTCCAACAACTGGAGATGGAACACCAGGCAGGGAGGGTCCTCAGTTATGACAGAGAATTCTTTCCCAGGTGTCTGGCTGTTGGGTTTTGCCCACTTGCTCAGGGGCTCATAGATCGCCATATTAAGGGGTTGAAAGGAATTATGCCCTGATCAGAGATCCTTGAGGTTTTATCTTCCTCTGCAGCATGGGGCATAGGTCACATGCTGGTTTGAACTAGAGAATGGTGGATTCTCTATAACTTGAAGTCTTTAACTCAAAATGTGGGACATCAATATCTCAGCCAGAGGCTGGGAGTCTATTACAGCAGTGACTGTGAGGTTTTATGGCTTATGACATGCAGGAGGTAGATTAGATCGGGATCACAAAGTTATTACATGGGAGGTTGCAAGTTGTCAGCCTCCAACTCAAACTCTGCTTTACCTCCAGCATTTATAATAGTGCTAAATATAAAAAACAAATGCTTTTAATTTATAAGGGAGGTCGCAGCCAGAGGTTTGTTGTGTGAAAGGGGTACCCAATAGAAAAGTTTGAAATGCACTGGACTACATGGTCATGAGGGTACTTAATGTGTGAGTGTCTGAGCTTACAGTGATGGTGCAGTCTCCTTTGATTAAACATACACACCTACAATTGGATTCCTCACTGATGTTAATCTCTCATATAGCAGTATGCATGAATAATATTTTACCATCTCCAGTTGGCTAGAAAACTTTGTCCTACCCTGGCCTCAATTATCATGCCTTTGTACTTTTTTGTGTGGATTACAGCAAACATGGGGACAAAAACATCAGCACTTAGGAAACACCAACTAATCCAGAACTCTGCAGACTGCCTTCTCAGCTGTACAGGCAACTGTGGACACATCAGATTTGTCCTCTGCTCTCTTCATTGGCTTCCCACAGAATTTCTAATCAAGTTCGAAGTCTCAGTCCTTTCTGGGCCCAGGGCATAGTAAAGTTGTCCTAATGGTGTGAGGTGATGCTCCTGGACAACAACGGGCCTTTGTTTGGCCCAACTAAACTCTCTACAAAAAGGGCAAAGTTCATCTGGTTGGGAAACAGAACAGAAAAGTGTCTCTGGCTTTCAGCTGCCATTGAGGTTAGTTTGATGCTCTGGGGAAAAAAAACCTAGGAATTGAGGACCATTTCAAATATCACCATCTTCTCCTCCAAGTGCAAGGCAAATTTATTTGTCTTTGCTTCTCCACCATAAATACAGAGAAGCAATCCTAAAACCCTGCCAAAGTATAGCACTCCATAGCATACACTCCTCCCCTGGGGAGAAGATAAGAGAACAGACTACAGAAGTTTGGTCATGTTGCTTAATGAACTCCTGGAAGGTGCTCAGATACTGATGATGGGCATGATCTCAGAAACTATGTAAAATGGACTGGAATTCTAGAATAAGAATGCTTTAGTCTGCTTTGGAAGTTCTTGGCGTAGACGACTCCTTCCTTTGCCACATGGTCAGCTATGCAAGAAGACCTAGTATGAAATAGCTCTTCCGGTCAATTTCCTTGCCTAGACCAGCTCTTAAACCCATAGCCTACGTCTACATTGGCAAGATTTTGCGCAAATACTCTTTAACGCAAGAGTTTTTGCGTTAGAGTATTTGCACAAGAGAGCGTCTACACTGGCATGTGCTTTTGGCAAGAGATGTGCTTTTGCACAAAAGCATCCGTGTCAGTGTAGATGCTCTCTTGCGCAAGAAAGCTCCAATGGCCATTTTAACCATCGGGCTTTCTTGCGTAAGAAATTCATGTTGCCTGTTTACACTGGCCTCTTGCGCAAGAGGCCTTATTCCTGAGCAGGAGCATCGTAGTTCTTGTGCAAGAAGCACTGATCTCTTACATTAGAATGTCAGTGTTCTTGCGTAAGAACTTGCGGCCAGTGTCGACAGGCAGCAAGTTTTTGCACAAAAGCAGCTGCTTTTGCACAAAATCTTGCCAATGTAGATGTAGCCATACTGCTCCATCTGGCTGAACTTGGTTGTGAGAGAATTTCTTTACGCCAGGGCTGGGAAACCTTTTTTGGGGTCGGGGCTGCTGAACCACAGAAAAACCAGTCGGGCCACACACAAGTGAGAAGCTAAATAAATAAAACCCAAACTCTCACTGATGTGGCCCCCAGGTGAGAAGGAGAAAGACCCTCCCCACATTCCCCTCATACACCAGAGCCCGGGGGGACATGTGAGTAGATTTTGGGTTACAGGGGGTGGAGCGCCCGACTGCCAGCGCAGGCTCCCAAGGCTGGATCCATGCAAGCTGGGGACTACATCTGGCTCCTGGGCCTTAGGTTTCGCACCCCTGCTTTACAGCTTTTCAAATAAATTAAAAGCCCTCCTTCACTATGAATAAGAAGCAAGGAAACGAATGATCTGTTTCATGTTTTCAGTGGAACACAGGATGCTGCTGCCTTGTATCCTCCTTTGACTGTTTATGTGCCTCATTGTCTTCCACCTTAAGGGAAAAAATCATGTTCCCACCTGAGTGTCAATAAATAAACAGGCTTGCCAAGCAAGGTGTTGAGCCTATTATCTGTGATAATGGACTCATTCTGTGCATTTATATAACCTGTCACATTCCCTCCCCACTGGCTGCATGTATTGGTAACAAACCAAATTGTCCAAGGCTCCTGTTATTGTGCTGCTTCTTTTGGATGCAACCAATAAGCATTATCTCTTAATAGGGCTAGTAGAAAATATACCATAAGAACGTAAGAATGGCCATACTGGATCAGACCAAAAGTCCATCCAGCCCAGCATCCTGTCTGCCGACAGTGGCTAATGCCAGGTGCCCCAGAGGGAGTGAACCGAATAGGTAATGATCAAGTGATGTCTCTCCTGCCATCCATTGCCACCCTCTGACAAACAGAGGATAGGGATACCATTCCTTACCCATCCTGGCTAATAGTCATTAATGGACTTAACCTCCTTGAATGTATCTAGTTCTCTTTTAAACCCTGTTATAGTATTAGCCTTCACAACCTCCTCAGGCAAGGAGTTCCACAGGTTGACTGCGCTGTGTGAAGAAGAACTTCCTTTTATATGTTTTAAACCTGCTGCCCATTACTTTCATTTGGGCTGTGTCCAGACTCAGGAGTTTTTTCGGGAAAAGTAGCCTTTTTCCGAAAAAACTTCACCTGCGTCTAGACTGCAGCCGCGTTCTTTCGAAATTAAATCGAAAGAACGCGGCTTTTCTTTCGACGGCGTTAAACCTCATTTCACGAGGAAGAACGCCTTCTTTTGAAAGTGCTTCTTTCGAAAGAAGGCTTTCTTGAATGTAAATAGGGCTTCTTCGAAAGAGAGCATCCAGACTCACTGGGTGCTTTCTTTCGAAAAAGCGGCTTGCTCTTTCGAAAATTCCGCATGCAGTCTAGACGCTCTTTCGAAAGAGGCTCTTTCGAAAGTATCTTTCGAAAGAGGCTTGCAGTCTAGACATAGCCTTGGTGGCCCCTAGTTCTTATATTATGGGAATAAGTAAATAACTTTTCCTTATTCACTTTCTTCACACCACTCATGATTTTATATACCTCTATCATATTCTCCCTTAGTCTCCTCTTTTTCAAGCTGAAAAGTCCTAGTCTCCTTAATCTCTCCTACTATGGGACCTGTTCCAAACCCCTAATCATTTTAGTTACCCTTCTCTGAACGTTTTTTTAATGCCAGTATATCTTTTTTTTTAGATGAGACCACATCTGTACGCAATATTCAAGATGTGGATGTACCATAGATTTATATAAGGGCAATAAGATATTCTCCATCTTACTTTCTATCCCTTTTTTAATGATTCCTAACATCCTGTTTGCTTTGACTGCTGCTGCACTCTGTGTGGATGTCTTCAGAGAATTATCCATGATGACTCCAAGATCTCTTTCCTGATTAGTTGTAGCTAAACTAGCCCCCATTATATTGTATGTATAGTTGGGGTTATTTTTTCCAACATGCATTACTTTACATTTATCCACATTAAATTTCATTTGCCATTTTGTTGCGCAATCACTTAGTTTTGTGAGATCTTTTTGAAGTTCTCCACAGTCTGCTTTGATCTTAACTATCTTGAGCAGTTTAGTATCATCTGCAGACTTCACCACCTCACTGTTTGCCCCTTTCTCCAGATCATTTCTGAATATGTTGAATAGGATTGGTCCTAGGACTGACCCTTGGGGAACACCACTAGTTACCCTTCTCCATTCTGAGAAATCTAAGTACACTATATCTACTGGATCCCCCTTGTCCACGTTTGTTGACCCCTTCAAAGAATCTAATAGATTAGTAAGACATGATTTCCCTTTACAGAAACCATGGTGACTTTTGCCCAACAAGTTATATTCTTCTATGTGTCTGACAATTGTATTCTTTACTATTGTTTCAACTAATTTGCCTGGTACTGATATTAGACTTACCAGTCTGTAATTGCCAGGATCACCTCTAGAATCCTTTTTAAATATTGGTGTTAATTTTGCTATCTTCCAGTCACTGGGTACAGAATCTGATTTAAAGGATAGGTTACAAACCATAGTTAATAATTCCACAATTTCACAGTTGAGTTCTTTCAGAAGTCTTGGGTGAATGCCATCTGGTCCCAGTGTCTTGTGACAGGATGCAATGTTTTCAGATACTGCTCCCCGTCCCCGCCCTTTCCACCTGCAGACTCCAAACACTAGGATTGAAATTCTGGCTCTAGTGAGGTTATTGGGAGTTGTCCCAGTCACTTCGATGGGGCCCCTATATGGATCTAATTTTGCTCTCAGCTCTGTCAGTGTAAGTCAAACACCCTTTTAAAGGTTGTACTCTGGATTTACTGGTGTGAACACTGGAGTAGTTGGAGACTGGGAATGCCAGTCTCAGCCCTGTGAAGGGCAAAGCTATAACTGCTGGAAACAGGGGGCCTGGGCCTTCCCTCTGTACGAACTTCCAACACTCCGGGTCAAGCCATAACCCAGCCCCCTCCTAAGTCAGGGCCAGGCAAAGAGACTGCTGACCCCAGGAAGTGGTGGCAGGATCGGGCCTTACGTAGTAGCCAGGAGTAGGCACCCGATTTAAGTCTCAATACACTATAAGGGGCGTCCAGCGGTTGGGACTGTCACCGTCTTGCTTTCTGGAGGCAAGAGGCGGCTTCTCTGGCGAAGCCCTGCTGCCTGTGTCCCCTTTAGGCTGTCTAGCCCCGCGCGGGAGCGCCAAGCCCTCAGTCCCAGGGCTTCCAGCTGTGGAGGGAGACGGCAGGCTCTGGCTCCTGGCAAACTCCCAGGGAGTGTCCCTGCCTGGGGAAGGGCCACCCCCACGTCCCGCCGCAGCACCAGCCGGGCCAGGCCCACGTGGCACTGCGTGCCCGGCCCAGGAGCGCAGCCTAGATCCGGCAGCCGGTGGGACGGGCAGGGTAAGGCGAGCCGGCCGGCGGGCGGAGAGGACCGAGCGGCCCCGGCCAGGGCCCCGGGGAGCGGAGCCAGCAGCGGCTGCGTGGCGGTAGGTGGGCGCAGAGCCGGGGGACGGGGGGTGCGGGGCAGGCACGGGCTTGCTGCTTCCCCGCCGCTAGCCCTGCCCGGCGGGACCCGCCAGGGACCGAGCAGAGACCCAGGGGCTGCCCCCTCCCAGGCAGCGCGGCCAGGGGACCCCAGCGGGCCAGGCAGGGGGAAGCCGGGGACAGGGCGCAGGGAAACAGCTGCAGGTGCCTCCCGGATCCAGGAAACTCCTGCGCGCAGGTGGAGCGGGGCAGGGCTCGCCTCGCCTCCTTCCTGGCCCGCGCTAGGACTCGTCAGCCCTGGAGCTCCCCGGCTGTCGGGGGGCGTTTTCGCCGCGGAGTGCCCGGGAGCAGGCTTGGCCAGGTGCGCTAGTTTGGGCAAAGCGGCTACGGAGAGCTGGTCTGTGAATCCTGGGAGGGAAAAGCTGCCCCACCTGCGAGTTTCCTTGGGCATCTTTTTTCAGCTATTTTTAACCCCCTTCCCCCCCCCCTCCCAGTTAATAATAGGAGCTGGGCGGCTGCGTTTGCGGTACCTCGGCAAAGAGGCGAGAGGTTCAGGGAACACTTTCTCACCGGGAGTGTTTTGGATCAGTTCAGTCTTAGTTCAGCAACAGTCAGGGTAGTACTGCCTAAGGGTTAGATGTGAACAAAACCCTGTTGTCTGGTACAGAGCCCAGCACAGTCCCTGCCCCAAGGACCTTACAGTATAGACTAGACAGACACATGGGGTAGGAGAAAGAGAGAGAATGTACAGCAGAGCTGGGGAATCTTTTTTGGGTCCGGGGGCCGGTAGCCCACAGAAAAATCAGCTGGGGACCCCACACAAGTGAGAAGGGAAAAAGGAAAAAAAAAACCAAACCAAAAAACTGATGTGGTCCCTGATTGAGAAAAGAAAGACACTCCCCACATTCCCCTTTCATAACAGAGCCTAGGGAAGGGCCAGGCTAGTAGATTTTGTGTGCTTCAGCGAGCGGGGGTGGAGAGGGGTGTAGTGTAGTGTAGTGTAGTGTAGCGGGAAGGATGCAGAGGGACTGAAGACAAGTCAGGCTGTAAAACTGATATGCTGCTAGAGCAGTAAAGCTTTGTCCTTTAATAAGTCTGTTACTATTGTTTTCAAAATACAGAAGAGCAACAAAAATGAGCTTGCATATTACATTCCCTGGATAACATTGTTGTATTGGTATATAATCAAACATTCCTGAGTATGCTATATAAGTATATTGTGCTGAGTGATATTTGATCTATCTTTAATTCGTTTCTTCCTTGGAGTTCTCCAAATTAGATGTTTTTAAGAACTTGACCATGATAAGGGTTTAAGGGATTTTGTGAAAACAATGTGCTCTAGGCTGTTGGATCCCATCACAAAACAGGCCTTGAAAGTAACTTCTGTAACAGGAAGACAGCCCTTTCAGAGGTCACTGGACCACACGCAGTTGTGGTTGGAAATGTATTAACCTCTTTTCTTTAAAGTCAGCCATCTGTTGAATAGCTCAGAGTAGTGATTTTTGTTGTCTGTAATGTGATCATTAAGAAATAGTCATAGTCTGAAAAGGTATAAAGGCAGTGTGAGTTGCAGAATGCACACTAAATTAAGGGATGTAATTTTCATCTTCTAGAACAAGCCTTTATAATTAAACATGAGTATACCTCAGCTTCCAAATTGTTTATCACCATAAAAGCAAACAACCCGAAAATCAACCCTACAGAATTATTTTTACTTAAAACCACGATGGATGTATTCCCCTAGCCTAAAAGCTCTTGTTTTGCTCTTAGCTGTGAAAGCCATGCTCATAGTTACATTTCATTTATTTATTTAGTGATGAGGAAGTGCCTACGAATCAAGATTTGAATTAGACCTTAATTTAAATGTGAGGAAAGGAATTATTATCGTAGAAGACTATTATTATTAGTAGAAGACTAATTTTGAATGGTGTGTGTAGCATAACACTCTTCAGTCGTGGTGTGGCAAATAGGATCAGAGATCACCCAATGAAATTAATAGGCAGGAGGTTTAAAGCAAACAGAAGTATTTCTTCTTACAATTATCAGAGGGGTAGCCGTGTTAGTCTGAATCTGCAAAAGTGGCGAGGAATCCTGTGGCACCTTATAGACTAACTGAAGTGTAGGAGCATAAGCTTTCATGGGCAAAGATCCACTTCATCCACTACATGCATCTGACGAAGTGGGTCTTTGCCCACGAAAGCTTATGCTCCTACACTTCAGTTAGTCTATAAGATGCCACAGGACTCCTCGCCGCTTCTTCTTACAATGTGGACTAAACCTGTGGAACTCATTGCCAAGGGATGCTGTTAAGGTCAAAACTGTAGCTAGATTTAAAAAAAAAGAATTGGATCTAGCCGCCATGAACTTATCAACCAGTGGCTATTAGTCAAGATGGTCAGGGATGCAAAAGCCATGTTGTTGGTGTGCTGAAGCTTCTGACTGCCAGAGGCTGAGACCAGACAACAGGAGATTGTCCTGTTCTGGTCATCCTCTTTGAAGCATCTGTTACTGCTGGAAGACAGGATACAGCATAGGTGGGGAACCTTTTTTGGGTCAGGGGCCACCAACCCACAGAAAAATCAGTTGGGGGCCACTTGTTACTTCAAGTGAGAAGTAAAAAACAAAAAAACCGAAACCCCCTCACTGATGTGTTCCTCGTCTGAGAAGGAGAAAGACACTCCCCACTTTCACCTCTCACACCAGAGAGTAGAGGGGGGCCCAGCTTAGTAGATTTTGTGTGCTCCAGCACGGCAGTGGGGTGGGGACTGGAGTGCCAGCAGAAACTCCCCAATGGTGGGGAGGCCCCTGAGCGTCAGGGGCCGGATCCAGGCAAGCTGGGGGCTGCATCTATCCCCTAGGCCTGAGGTTCGCCACCCCTGGGATACAGTATGGCCATTCTTTTGTTCTAACTTACATACATATTTTGTAGTGGTGGTATTGAGCGAGGCATCTATATACACACATAACAAGAAGGTCCTTGCCCCAAAGACTAAAATCTCAGACCCGGACCTCTCCAAGAAGTATGTTAGAATTTCTTACAGTATGTAAGATAAACAATCAGCTTCAATGAGACGACTCACATTGGACAAAGTTAAGCATGTATATGTCTTGTCAGGATCCTAGCAAAGTATTTATTTTCCTTTTGTTTATGCATCTTACACAGCATCCTACATAAAGCAGCTTCCCATATTGCTTTCCAATGCTAAATGGATGCAAATATTTGTGACATGCATATACATCATCGTAGAATTAAATTATATGAAAGGGAGAAGTAGTAGGAAGTTTGTTCCAGACAGCAGTAGCTGAAGAGAAGAAAGCTCTCAGACCATGGGGAGAGAGAGATATTAGGGATAAACAAGCAGAGATATTGGAGAGTAGAAAAGAAAGAACAGGGATTCTCTGAGACCAGAGAGAGCAGAAGAAAGAAGCAAGGCTAGTGGAGGATTTAAGCATAGGAGGGCAAAATATCCTGGCAAGGTTGTACCCTAGTCCTGTGACCTATAGAGCACAGTCCCCCCCCCTGCAAGTTATAAATTTCAGGAGTGGGGCCTTAGCACATAAAATATGTTCAACATTTGCATATAGATACAGTAAATGAATGATCACCTCTTGATATGCCAAAATTGCTGCAAATGGACTTTTGTTGCTAGGGCTGCTTTACTTGTGTGCCCTCAGGTACTGCAACAAGCAGATGTGCCTTAGAAATGAACACTGTCAAATGAATAAGGAACAGAGATGCTCAGTTTTTACTCCCATGTGTGTCTTTCGTAAATGAAATGAGTTTTGGTGGTCACAGTGGAGCCTTTACTAAATAAAATCTCTTCCCATTAAAGAGCAGCCTGATGCCTTGTGGAACACTGAAAAATATTCTACTTAAAAGCAATTTTGCCTGCATGTCCTGTGTTTTCCTCCCTATGTTTTCGTCATTGGGGTCATTTGCATAAAAATCCAATCTTTGTTGCTTAAGAATTCATCTGCTTCCCTGGTTAAAGCCCCAGCCACCTTACAACAGCAACCAATTGTGAAATTGTGCAGGATTTTTTTTTTTTTTTTTTTTTGCTTCGAAATGGGGAATGAGCAGCAGGGAATCAATGAACTCTTCACTGCTTCATTGCTCCTTAACAGGACAAATGCACTGGGTAAAGAAACACCTCCTGTGCTGTCCAATGTACCAGGCACTGCAGAAATGCTAGCGAGGAGGATCATTGGTGCAGCTGTTGGGGAGCACAGATGTTGTTTGCACACTAGCATGCTCACAATGTTATGTTTTAAGGCAAAGGCAGACTTAGAAAGGAAGGCTGGTTGAGGAAGGAGGGTCTTGTGGTGAAGCCCCTGGCCTGGGATGTGAGCAATCTGGATTTAAGTCCTAGCTTGCCACCCGATGTTCCGCATGACCTTGAGCAAGTCCCTTAATTTCTGTCTCCTAATGTTCCTGCAAGATAGGGACAATAAACTTCCTTTGTCTGTTTGTCAGTTCTTGGGAACAGAGACTGTCCCTCTCTGTGGGTTTGTGTACAGCACCTAGCACCGTGGATCTCCTATCTCAGTTGGGGTCTCTCGGCTCTACTCAAATACGAATAAACAGAGGGGAAAGCTGGTGCGCCCCAGTGTGCCGCTCTGGCGAGGAGGAGGAGACGCGGCATGCTCCCAGCTGGGGTCCCGGGTTTCCTACTAAGCTGCAGGCAGGCAGATTAAATGAGCTGGCTGGGGGCATGCTCCCCCACCAATCTGGATCTGCTCCACTCTTGAGCCCCCACAGACACTATTTAGGGAAGGCTGGGGGGCTACAGCCCCGTGCCCCTGGAGATTAGTTTAGGACGCTGCTTGCTGTCCCCCTTCCCCTCAGAGAGCAAGAGGAAATCACACAGTGTGCGTGCATGCCTCTCTCCCGACTGGGCAGGGGAGGGTGCAGAGGAGAGAGTGACCCACACTGTGAACTTCACTCTCACTCAAACAGCAAGAAGCCTCCTGGAATTAATTTTGTGGGAGGGGAGAACTTGTTTGCCCCCCCCCCCCCGTCCTTCCTAAATAGCACCCTTGTCCCTCTGAATGCCTCCCATATACACACGCCCAAGCCCCACACCCTGAGACTTCCCATCCTGACTCCTTCACCCCCTACACACCCAGCTCCCTGCCCTGAGCCCTCCCACATCCACCACAAAACCCTCCCTGTCCCCCCTCCCCTCCTGACTCCACCCCACACTTAAATTTCTTACAGGTAGTGTCAAATCACAATCCCCCAACCCTGTGCCCTTCGCCCACCAGAGGGGGCGTGTTTGTGATTCCACAGTACCTGTGAGAATTTTAAGTTACTTCACTTCTGCAGCTCAGTAAACATGGATTGTGTAATCAGGATGGATTCTTTGTGTGCATGTTTGTTAATTCCATCTACCAAGAAGTGTAATCAATAGGGATGTTAGAAACCCAAAGAAACAAACAAGGTCCCAGTAAGAACCATCAGAATCATCGTTATACATATCATCGTTCAGTCATTACCCTATTGTTATGTCCTATGCCCCCGCTGTGAAGCCTTTGATTGGTCTCTGTACATTTATTGGGGTTAAACAGCCAACGGGGGAAGAGCTATCAAAGATAAAGGACAACTAACTAAGTAACTTCAGGCCAGGACTTTGTTTTCTTGTATTTATACTAAACATGTCCAATTAAGATGCCTTATTGGAGGCAGCTCCTATATTTTACAAGGTGTGTTTACAAGGATGTGGCTTGAAAGGCTGGTGCTGTTTAAAAAGCAGATTTGTGCCACTGTCGTCTTTTATGGCATCAAAAAATTACAGTGAGTTGTTCTTTCTTTTTCTTCCCCATCCCTTCTGACTAGGAGTAACAATACCATGAATCCTCTTCTGGGAAGTTTTCAACACGACGGGAATTTGTCTGAGGGGAATAGCTGACCTTCTGCTCGGCCCCCCAGACTTTTGGTTGGCATTATGGCTTCTGGTTGGGCATACAACTTCAACGTAAAAGATAAAATGCCTACGCTGAACAGCAGCACAGGTCTGAGGAGTGACTCTCATGTGCAAGAGCTGTTCCATGAGGAAGCACAACAGGTATGTTGAAAAGGCCCCTTCTCTGCGAACCACTAATCTCTGATTTCCATCTTCAGCACTGTAACAGGTTGTGGCGGAATCCTCCTCTACTGACATCTCAGTCTGGGACAGTGTCTCAGATATGTCACCTAAACAGAACAGCAGAGGAGAACCTGAGAAGAACCCAAGAATACCCTTACCATGACTCCATTAATGGAGAGCATGCTGATGGACGTCTCCTGTAACACTACTTCTTGTGCCTGATGATAAACTATCTTTATAGCTTTTATATCTAGCCTCCTGCACCAGACTGACTGAGGCCTTGTGACCCTGCCTTCTCTAAAACAGAGGCACTTTTTTCTGTGCTTCAGTCTGGTGTTATTTGTTCGATTGAGTTCTGTGTGACAGAGCAAACTAAAGACCAATTATTGGTGCTTTCTGCATCCATGTTCTGGAGCCTGCCATAGTTTCATGGCATTGCTGCTGACTATGAACCCTCATGGTTCTTTCCTATCACCCCTTTCCATTGTTACAGTGGGTGATGTCAGGTAAAGTGATGCTATAGCAAGCATCTTATCAATAAACTAGTGAAATACAACCTAGATGGGGCTATTACAGTAAAACTCCAATAGTCTGGCATCCAATAGTCCGGCACTCATGATAGTCCGGCATCAAAATAGTAAGAGCCTAGTGCGTGAGCTTCGGCAAAAAATGAGTCACAAGGTAACAGCGGCAGCAGCTGAACTGAGCAAAAAGGGTAAAAAAGGCTTAAAAAAACTAAAACATTACAGTATACTGTATACAGTATGTACAATAAAAAGGGTTAAGAACACTTTATATACAGTATATAATGTATACAGTATATATATAACCAGTTTATAGTACCTCCTGATAGTCCGGCATATTTGATAATCCAGAACCACCTAGGTCCCATAGGTTTCGGATTATCGGAAGTCTACTGTATAAGGTGGGTGCATAACTGGCTGGATAATCGTTCTCAGAGAGTAATTTTTAACAGTTCACAATCATGCTGGAAGGGCGTAACAAGTGGGGTTCCACAAGGGTCTGTTTTGGGACCAGTTCTGTTCAATATCTTCATCAACTATTTAGATGACCGCATAGAGAATACGATTATTAAATTTGCAGATGATACCAATCTGGGAGGGGTTGCAAGTGCTTTGGAGGATAGGGTCATAATTCAAAATGATCTGGACAAACTGGAGAAATGCTCTGAGGCAAACAGGATGAAATTTAATAAGGACAAATGCAAAGTACTCCACTTAGGAAGGAACAGTCAGAATGGGAAGTGTCTGTCTAGGAAGGAGTACTTCAGAAAGGGATCTAAGGGTCATAGTGGACCACAAGCTAAGTATGAGTCAACAGTGTGACACTGTTGCAAAAAAAGCAAACATAATTCTGGGATGCATTAACAGGAGTGTTGTGAGCAAGACGCGAGAAGTCATTCTTCTGCTCCACTCTGCGCTGATTATGTCTCAGTTTGAGTATTGTGTCCAGTTTTGGGTACCACGTTTCAAGAAAGATGTGGAGAAATTGGAGAAGGTCCAGAGAAGAGCAACAAAAATGATCAAAGACCTAGAAAACATGACCTATGAGGGAAGACTGAAAGAACTGGGTTTGTTTGGTTTAGTAAAGAGAAGACTGAGGGGGACATGATAGCAGTTTTCACGTTACAAAGAGGGGAGAGAAAAATTGTTCTTCTTGGCCTCCCGTGATAGGACAAGAAGCAATGGGCTTAAACTGCAGCAAGGGAGATTTAGGTTGGACATGAGGAAAAATGTCCTAACTGTCAGGGTGTTTAAACACTAGAATAAATTGCCTGGGGAAGTTGTGGAATCTCCATCCCTGGAGATATTTAAGAGCAGGTTAGACAGACATCCATCAGGGATGATATGGTGGTTGGTCCTGCCGTGAGGGTAGGGGACTGGACTTAATGATCTCTCGAGGTCCCTTCCAGTTCTAGTGTTCTATGATTCTATGCTCAGATTACTCTGTTGTAGACACAGGCCACAGTGCTGCTTCTGCAGCTATCCAGATGGCTGCATGGTTGTAACTGAAGGTGTTACTATCTTCTAGGTATCTCAAACACAGACCAAACCCTGGTGGAAGATACAGCTCTTCGTCTGGGAGCCAGTGCTCTTTGGGACCTGGGATGGCGTCTTTACTTCTTGCATGATCAACATTTTTGGAGTGGTTCTTTTTCTGAGGACCGGATGGCTAGTGGTGAGTGAAGGACAAACAGGGTAACATTGTGGATTAATGGGTAGGTTATTGTCCCTCCCCTCTCCCCATCACCATGGTTGCTTTTGATTTTGTGCTTAGTGAAGCAGTTAAATCTCTTGGTTTTTCTTCTCACTCTTCAGAATATGTAAATGACTGTGTTTAAAAATAGTGAGGCTGGGGCCGTTTTCGTGACTTCCCTGTAATGTGCTGTTCTGCAACTTCCAAACAAGCCTGATAATTCGTAGGGAAGTCCATGTGTAATGGTGTATCCAAATATAACTCTCCAGGTAAAATGTATTGCCATGGTTACGCATCCTCCGCTGGCCTCCTCCAAGCAGTACTGAAATAGTTGTGTTTCCAACATGAGAGTTTTAAATGGAGACCTGAATGAAGGGCCTTGGATAGCATAAAATTCTTGATCTCCAGGAGAGTCCCATTCGTGAGTCAAGGAGAGTGTACCTGCCAGTGTTGTGGCTTTAAGAGTGAGAATGAAGTGGGAGCACAGCCTGGTGGCCCCAGAGCAGAACACGGCTTGGCCAGCCGCTGGGGGGCCAGGAGCGCAGCCCAGAAGTCCCAGGAGCTGGGAGCAGAGCCCAGTGGGGCTAGGACTGCAGCCTGGCTGGCAGCAGGGCTGGTGGCTAGGAGAGAAGTGAGGGCCCTGACTTTCCTTGGTTCAGCAAATTCCCTTGCTTGGAACTGGAGTGTGAGGTCCAACCTGTACCTCTAGAAACCCCCTGTCCCTTAGCTCCACCTAGGGGATTAGTTCATTACTGACTCGGAAAACTAAGTGCTCCCCACTGAATCACTAATCCTTCAGCTGCCATGATTTTCCTTGGAAGCCTTTCCTCCATCAGTCACCCAGGGCTGACCCTTATGAAATCTGATACTCCACTGGTGTGACATCATTACTCAGGGCTCATTACTGATACCCACTAGTAGGGTTGCCAGGTGTCCGGTAGTCACGCAGACGGTCTGGTATTTTTGGCTCCTGTCCGGTAAAAAATTCAGAGAATACCGGACACCTAAAATGCTGGGCACCTGGCAACCCTACAAACACTCAGCACCCGGCTTCTCTCCCCCCACAAGTCCCCTCCGGCACCCAACACTCGCAGCTCCCTGACCCCAGCCGCCATGCTTACCTGGTTCCCCAAGGCTGCCGGCACAAAATGGCTGCCAGCCAAAAGACGCAGGGGAAGCAATGCTTCCCCTGGATCTTAGTACTCAACCCCTCCCCTGTTCCTATCCCTGCACTTAAAGGGGACATGCTATTTTAATGCTGTTTTATTTAATTTGGGGGGGGGGGGCTTAATAAGTCCTTGGAGGCTTTTTTTTCTTTGCTCAACAACTTTGGTCTCTCCTCTCCCCCCTTTTCCCCCCTTCAACAGAATTTTTTCCTGGCGTTTTTTTTTGGGGGGGGGGGGAGTATTAAATATTTTTGTTTCAACCATATGGCAACCTTACCCAGCAGCCCAGACTCTAATAGTTGGGATTTTTCTTTTACCATTTGCTTCTCTTTCCCACATTAATTTCAACTGAGATGTCAGAAAGGTTTTCATAAAGCCTTCACCAACACAACTGTATTGCCTCCATCCCTCACTTTGCAATTCAATAGCAAGTGATTGGTGGCACAGTCAATACATAAAGCAACTCCCCCCCCCAAATGAAATAGACCCAGGATTATTAAAAGGGAAACTGAGCATGATGAAAAATAATGGCATTAGGCTTTGAAATCACTGGGGCTTCACATGAGCACAGGAGGTTGCTTGCCTAGATCTGATTGTAAGAGCAAGACCTTTGTTTGGAAACTTTTCTCAACAGAAGAGGTCAGGTCTTCCTACATATTATTACAGCAACAGTGCAGAGACAGCCTGAGCCTTACTGGAGGTATTTGGGCCACAGTGAAATGTTAAATAGTAATGCTAATGATGCATTCACAATGAGGCCAGACTTCGTTTTCCACTGATCCAGTAAAACCAACATCTAAACCAGCAGGCTATTGAACTAAAATAGGATTTCACAAGAATAGCAACATCCTGGATACATTTCTGGAAAAAAACAAAACAAAACCAAACAAACCCCTCCAACAACAACAACAACAACAACAACAAAAAGTCTGGGACTTAGACCAGCACAAAATAGAAGCAGTCGCTGCCTGTTGCTGATGAGAAACAATATGGTGCCAGAGGCCAGTGTGTCCTCACATACATACACCACAGGAATGGAGACAGAGCGAGAGCTTGTCAGTCAACAGCAGGGAAGAAATTATGCAACACTATAATGTAGTAATGGGAGCAGTGCTGTGGGGGAGGGCAGGATAGGGAGAGGTTTCCAGTCCTCTCTGCATTGGCATGGTGTCCCGGATGAGTTTTCAGTGGAAATGACTGCGATTCAGAGATCAAGAAGTTACACTAGCTGGGGAAGTTCAGCAAGAGTATAAAGAGATACTTTTGACCCCGCAAAAGAGATTCCTGCAATATTTAGAACAAGCAGAAGACAGCAAAAACAGGGGTCACAAAAGAAGCATTTGATGTCAGAACTCCCTGAGGGACCTGAACAGCCTAAATTCTAGTTCACTTTTGGAATCCTGACCTTTTGACTTGAATAGAAAGGCCAACCAAATGTGACAAGCATCATTCAAACTGAAAGCACGTGTTCTGGCAGATGGTGGAAGGCTATGACCTATATTGCTATCAAGGTACACAAGATGACTAACCTGCTGCAGGTACCAAAGGCTGTGTGGCACACGATGACAAAAGCATTACATTTTCCTGGGAAGAGTTGGATTTCCTTGCCAGCCTGTGAAGGGCTATTAGATTCCCATATAAATGCCCTTCCCGCCCATTCACTAACTCAGGACACTGCTGCAGCCATTGGATACATGGCAAAAGGATTTAAGATATGATTAGCAGTCTTTTAATGTAGCTTAGCAGACGAGACTGCGTCGTGTGCCAAGGCAGCTGTTTGTGGACCTCTGCACCAGGTCAGGAAGTGAGGAGTCCCGGGCTGCACAAATCCGCTTGTGATACCACCAGGAGGAGATCCAATTTCCATGATGCAGAGGCACTGAGCAGGCCTGCTTGAAAGGTCAGGACTATCCCAACCATCTGGGGAAAGCTGGAAGAGCACGTGGAGGTGGATTGAGATATTGTGTCCCCTGACACAGTGTGCAGTCCAGATAAAGACCAGCAAGTAATTATTTATCATAGGTTTATTTTTTATCTTGTATATGAAGTGTATTTTTGCTCCTTTGGTAATTCATTGACTTGGGTGTTAGCAATGTAGTAGGTCTGAGCGGCTTAGATTTTTCAGAAGCATCCATCTCAGTTGGCGCTGCCGTTGACTGAATCTCTCTGAAAATCCAATCATTTAGGGCCCTAAGAAATGGGCTTTCTGAAAATCCAGGCAGGTATTTCAGGACCAGATCAGTGCTGAGGTGTTTAGTTTTGTCTTTATCTGACCCAGTCTTTGTGATAACCGTGATATTTCTTTTTTACCCCTTTCCCCCATTTTACCTTGTGGCGGATTATTCATGATTATTAGGGAGTTGTAGCTCTGAAACTTCTGCTGGGTGGTGATCTGCTCGTGACAATATCCCTGCTGTGTCAATTGACAGATCGAGGGCTCAGCGAGATAACCCAGTAGTTTTCAAACTATTGGCCGGGACCGAATATCAGGCACTTGGTCTTCTTGCTGCAGGGTGATCAGGTGACTGGGACGGGGTGTGTGCGCTAAGGCAGGCTGCCTGCTTTTCCTGGCACCACAGACTGTGCTGCACCCCAGAAGTGGTTGGCAGCAGTCCCAATTCCTAGGTGGAGAGGGGAGAGCACACAGAGCTCCATGCACTGCCCCTGTCCTGAGCACTAGCTCTGCACTCCCATTGGCTGGGAACCTGCTGTTGGCTGCTTGTGGGGTGCAGCATGGTCTGCAGTGCCAGGAAAGGCAGGAGGCCTGCCTTAGCACCCCCATTGCACCACTGACTGGGAGCCACTCAAGGTAAGCCCCTCTGCCATAGTCTAGACCTCCCTCCCAAACTAGAGCCCCCTATTACACCCAAAACTCATCCTCAGCCACACCCTGTACCGGGCATTAGCACTTTTCTTCAAATGGATCATGAGAAAAAAAGTTTGAAACCCACTGAGATACCTTATGCCTTCAGGAACTTGTACAACATAGGGCTTTGTTGGAGAGACCCTCCCTTGTTGTTCACAGTAGAATTGCCTGGAAAGATCCAGTGGGGATAAATATTATATGGTGATTTATTATTATTTGTACTGAGCTAGCACCTAGGAGCCATATTCCTGGGCACTGGACCTACATACAGAACAAAAAAGGCAGCCAGCCCCTAAATCCCAAAGACTTGAACATAATGCAAGATTTTTACAATTAACATACATTTCTGTGACTGCTGAATTGCCAGAAGCGTGTGTGTTATTTAATCTGAATATAAAATAACCTACAGTGAACAGACACAATGTGTTAGAGGTTACTGGAGTCTCATGAGGAGGTTAGGTCTTTTTTTTTTTCTTGCCCTGAAAAATTTCCCTTGTGTTCTTCAGTAACTTTGTTTCTCCGTTACAGGGAAACACCGGCATTTTAATGGGCATGTTTCTGGTGTCCTTTGTTGTCGTGGTTGCCCTAGTAACTGTCTTGTCTGGAATTGGCGTTTGTGAGCGGTGCAGCGTTGGAAGTGGAGGAGTCTATTCCATGATTTCTACTGTCCTCGGGGGTCAAGTTGGAGGGACCATTGGCCTTCTTTACATTTTTGGTCAGGTAAAAATGATTGGTGCTGCAAGCGTACCCTGGGTCCTTTTCTTCCATGCTCTAAAGTACAGAAGATGATGCTACTGAGGAGGAAAAAGCAGAGTTGTAGGCATATAATTCCATTCTTATTGATATGATCAAGCTCAGGCCCACCAACAGGGAGGCAAAGGGGGCAGCTGCCCATGCCTGGTAATTCAGAAGGGCCTGGGGCTCCCGGACGGCTGCTCTTGCAGCATAGGTGGTGGCCGGAGCCTGGCCCTTTAAATTGCTGCCAGATCCCTGTGCAGCATTTTCCAGGCAGCCTCCTCCCACTTTCAGGGCTATGACCCAGCCCCACCCCTTCTTTCCCAAGCCCTACCCCTTCCATGAGCACGGAGCCAGGCCCCACCCATCTTATTTTGCCCAGGGGCAATTCTGTCAGTCTTCACTCCTGCCCTATCAGGCTTGTTGCCACATATCTATGGTAAATACATCAGTGAGTACAGCTCAAAAAGGAGGGTCTGTCCTGCAGGGCGTGACTAGGGAGATTAATGATTTCCTCCTGATGTACAGAGCCATCTCTGGCACAGTCTGAAAGGTCTCTGCTGTCCTGAGACGCTGGTTATGGGACCAATGACCAGCATGTGGGGAAAACAAATTAGGCAGTTTGGAGAGACAGTAGTGTCCGGGCCATTAAAAAAAAGCCATTTTTCCACTCTTTGTTTTTAGAGAGACACTGGTGTGCCGCTGCCATGGTGGATTAAAATTAAAGGGTTAAGAAACATAAACAACTATCCCTACTAGAAGAAAGTGGTTATTAATGCCCATAGTAATTGAAGAAAATAAAGGTATGAGAAATGCCAGCAAGTATCACACGCAGAGAAGAATTGTTCATTTAAATGCCAGTATTTAAATGCAGCTGTCTTTAAGCACTGGTCAGTTCTAAAAGTCAACACAAAGTACAAATTCATTAGTTACAAGACGGGATAAGAAAAAGACCTACATATACACTTTGCACTGTAATCCCTCTTTGCCCCTGGCTGAGGAAAGTGAGTGAATCGTGCATCACGCAGGGCTATCCTGAGGGTGGTGTGAGGTCTGGGGCAGCTCCCCTTCCCCCACTGCCCCACATGCAGGACTTGGGGCAACCTCCCACCACATCCTCACTCCTACTCCACCCCTTGCCCCATGTCCCATCCTGCTCCACGCCCACCCCATCTCCTTAGCTCATCCCCTGAGCAACGCAACCCAGGGCATAATGGGGTCCTGGTGTGGCGACAGCAGGGGTTGCCTCCGCCTTCTCCCCACTCACTGCACAGGCAGCAAGAGCAGGAGCGGTCCAGCAGCCTGCTCCATGTCTCTCTCCCAACCCACTATGCCTCACTTCTCCACAGCAGGGGGAGCTAGAGCGCCCTGGGGTGGGACACTCTGCTTCCCACTGCGACCGAGAAGCTGTGTGCAGAGGGCCGGGAGTGGGGAGGCCACCTCTGTTGCTGCCACACCCAGACCCCATTATCCTCTGGTCCCTCCCATTCATAAGATGGTTGGGGCAGCTGCTGCTCAGAAGTTCAAATACCCACATTGTAATGCTCGCACATGCACCCACTGAGTTTTTGAACCACTCGGTTTGGTGCATACTGACGTCCACGTGTGTCTGTGCAAAGGGGCACACGTGCCTGTGCATATGTCTGTGTAAAGGGGCCTGGCAGTTCAAAAGGGCCTGGGGCTCCCGGCCAGTGCTGGGCCATTTAAATCACCGCCGGAGCATTGCAGTGGGTGGGGGCGAGTGTGATACCCTGCATTCCGGGCAGTGCTGAGGGCAGGCTGTCCCGGCCCCGCCCCTTCTGCCTTAGGCCCCGCCCCTTCTGGGAGCACAGAACCAGGCCCTCCACCACTTTGCCCAGATCTCCAATGAAGAACACAAGTCCTACTCTGCATCCAGAAAAACAAATAGCTCTCCCCAGACCTCGTGGAATATGAGCAGCAGCGGATATAGGGCAGGGCGAGTGGGGCGGCTGCCCCGGGCCATGTGCTTCAGTAGGCCCCGCGCCAGTGCCAGGGGCACACTGGCCCAGTGGGATACTGGGAATTTCCCGGTGGGCTGTCCGCCGAAGGGCTGGCTGGCGGCTGCTGGAGGAAGAAGGGGATTGTGACAGGGTGCCGCAGCTCTGTATTTTAAATTCCCTGGCGCCAGCCAGTACGGGCCATGTGGGGCCGAGGGAGCACATGCGCGGCGTGCTGAAACGCTGCGTGACAGCTGAGAGGGCAGACGCCTGGGAGTGGCGTGATGTCACGGCCCAGCATTGCACCGCTCAGTTCAGCACGTGGTCTGGAGCCTGGGCTGGGTGTGTGGCCACCCGGCAAACTGGAAGGCAGAAGGTGGATGGCAGAGGAAGAGGCTTGTGCTGAGGGGACGGGGGCAGGTCAGGAGAAGAAAGGGGAAGACACCAAGGGACAGCGTAGAGGAGAGACAAATGCCACGGGGCCAAGTGCAGACAATGAGGAAAAGGGTTGGGGGGGAGGTGTCAGTGGGAGGGGGGA
The DNA here is from genome assembly GCF_052426305.1 of Pelodiscus sinensis. Lineage (NCBI taxonomy): Eukaryota > Metazoa > Chordata > Testudines > Trionychidae > Pelodiscus > Pelodiscus sinensis. Next base: position 13,179,225 of record NC_143058.1, on the reverse strand, counting down.
TAAGGTGATGCTGGGAAAGGAGAGAGTAAGGGCATTGGGGACTAAAGAGGGGAGGGGGAAGTGCTAGGAGAAGGCTTGAAAGAAGGGGTGAGAATGAGGAAGGTGGGAATGGAACAAAGCATGTGTGAGGACACGGGCATGAGGGGAACGGGGGGCAGAGGGTGGTGAGGGGGTGGGCATCAGGGAAAAAGAGGGCAAAGGGTGCAGGGGCAGTGAGGGAAGGGGGAAGCACCAGGAGGGTGCAGGGATAAGGGAAGGGGCAGGTGCCGGGGATTCTGGGGGTGAAGCAGAAGGGTAGACACCTGCAGGGGAGGGACCAGCACCAGAGGAGAGAGGCAGGGCAGGTGTGTAGAGGGAGGTGTTAGGAGAGGGGATGAGGAGGGGTAGCTCACATGATCAGAGTGGGGCTACTGGAGGAGTGGGCACAGGGGGGGATGCCTTTTTTCTATTTTTTCTCTAAAAGGGGCCCCGCAAACTTGTGCTGCCCTGGGCCCCGCAAAACTCTCATCCGCCCCTGAATATGAGTTGCACAATACATGCTTATTGGAAGTGCAAGCTACATTCCAGTGAAGAGATAGGGAACCGGTGAAACAGCAAACGTCAAATCCAAACCAAATACTGAGTTAGAAACCTTGAAAACAATAAAGCGGGAAGCAGTCAGTCATTCCCTAAGCAGGTGCTTTAAAGAGGACCCATTGCTGGTCACAGAAAGAAAGGAAAACAAGAAATTACGGAGACATGCTCTTATTTTGTGCTTTGGTTGGGTCAATCTATTTTATTTCGCGTCAGAATATTTTTCAGCAGATGCACAGTGTGTCTCTTGTGTCAATATGGCAAATCCATTATGCCCTTGCCTTTACTTACTTCATTGAGTTGCATTCTGTTGCTTTAAAAAGGGTGCATTTTGGAGCTGATAAAAGGTAGTGGATTGACAGTCTCAGAGTCATAAGTCCCCTATTGACCCATGGAATGGGTTCAAACTTGCTTGCACAACCGTACCAACATACATCATTCTTGTGTGAGAAGTCTCGTGTTCCTTCTCCATGTGAATGTTGGCCCAGGAATCCTTGGTCTCTTTGAAGTTATGTTAAGGCTGTGGATAGGTCACTGGTAGCTAAGTGGGCATCAAACTCTGGGCCAACTATAAAGACCAACATTGTTACCAAAGGCTGTAGCAACCTGTATGTATAATTAGAAGGGTGGGGATTGCAGTAACCAGAGTCATAGGTGGGTAGCAATGAGGAGTCCTGTAGCACCTTAAAGACTAACAGATTTAGTTGGGCATAAGCTTTCATGGGTAAAAACCATTTTGTCAGATGCATGGAGACGAAGTGTTTTTTAACCCACGAAGGCTAATGCCGAAATACACTTGTTAGTCTTTAACATGCATCAGGAGTCCTGATTATACTACCCAGAGTGCAGCTTGTGATGTTGTGTCTGTCTTGTGGGGATTTGATTGAGGTGACCAAATTCCTTTCACATCTAGCCCTGGTCTTTACTGGGACTTTATTTCGAAATAATCTCCCTCCCTAGGTTGAATTTATAAGTGGAGCGTCCACACTACCAAGCCCGTTATTTTTAAATAACAGGCTGCGGACTTTGAAATCTATACTCCTGCTTTTCGTCAGGCATAATGCTAATTCCGAAATAGTTATTTCAAAACAATGGTAGTGTGGATGCTTCGATGCCCCTATTTCGAAATAATTACTCCCCAGTGCTTCCTGGGAGTCTAGGTCGAGATAGCGTGTCCACTTTAACAGAACCTGCCTTGGACTAATTTTGAGGCTTCCCTCAAAGTGGACACGCTTGTTTGAAGTTGTTAAATCGGGAGTTAAGTCAAATTTAGTTATTTATAAATACTTTGCTAGTGTAGACACGGTCCAGTTGAGGTGCAGCCATCAGATGGTAGCGACCTTCAGTCAATGCCATCGTGGACTGGCTCAAACTAAAAGGTGGAAGGCTCTGTACCTTGCCACCAATGCCCTGAGCCATCCAACATCCTCCTGTACAGGTGTGTTAAATGTCCAGTGCTTGCTCTGGGTGGGCACTTATGTTTAACTGTCTTTCAGTGTGTTGCAGGTGCTATGTACATCACCGGGTTTGCGGAATCCATCTCCGACCTACTGGGTTTCAGTAGCACTTGGGCAGTTAGAGGCATTTCACTTGCAGTCCTGCTCTGTCTGCTTGGAATTAACCTGGCTGGGGTTAAATGGATAATTCGGCTGCAGTTGTTACTGCTCTTCTTGCTGGCTGTTTCTACGCTGGACTTTGTCATTGGATCATTCACGCACCTAGATCCAGGTAAAATGTCACGAATGCTTCATGTTCACAGTTGCAACTGTATTTAACATGGGTTGAATTTTGTTTTCCCCTTAATTTATGTTTTTGTGAATGTTAAATCCAAACAAAAATATGGACCAAAACTTCCAGATGTGAATCCCTAAAGTTAGGCATCTATCCAGAGCCCCTGTCCTGCAAGCATGTAGGACATCTCTACACTACAGCCCTTAGGTGACCTGTGTTGGGGTGACTTACAGCTACCACAGAATTTGCTGTGATGGCTGATGTCCACACTACTTTCCTTCTGTCCGAGGTATGTGTCCTCACCAGAAGCACTTCCGCCGACTGAAGAGGGGTAGTGTGGGGTGGTTGAGAGCTCTGCTTGCACCCCTCTGGCTGCCTGCTGCTGGCTGAGAGGAGGGGGCAGCCACCTGGCCTAGTTGGCATCCGTAGTGGGAAGCCTCCAGTGTGAAGCCTCGCTAGGAGTGGGGAGTCAGTTTTATGCCTGACTTTAACTGCCCAGCTTTCTTGTCAGTTTCATGCAGGGCCATCCTTACCCATAGGCAAAATACACAAAATGCACTGGGCACCTGAAAATTTGAGGCTCCACTGGGTCTTAATGCCCACCCATCCACTCTTCCTATTCCTTGTCTGTGGCTTTGCTTCCTCTGGAAAGGATCTAGTTAACTTAAAAGTGAAAAAACCTGTCAGAGCTATTAGCAGAACACTGAACCTAAGAAAGAGCCATTCAAGTGGTAATGAAAGTATTTAACAGGCATTTGCCAACTCCCGGTATATACTGTCAGTTTTTGGGTTAGTCTACTGTGTTAGTCTACCAAACCTTAGTTTAAAATTTTCTTTAAAAATATTTCATTAGCGTGTTAGTGAAGATGATAAAATCACATCTCTAAAAATTTCCCTTGCATTGCTATAGAGGACATAGAGACGCCTGTTTAATAGTATTGTGTTGGGCCCCATAAATCCTAAGAACGGCCCTGGTTTCACAGCTCCATGGTGGAGCCATGGAATTGACAAGACAGCCAAAAGCTGATTGTTACCCTAATGCCACCAACGTGTGGAGGTGGAGTAAGGCACTTACATTAGCAGGACAAGGCTGTAGCGTGTGCGCTGACATAATTAGGTTGACGTAAGCTGAAGTTTACATTGACCTAACTATGTAGTGTACAGGGCATCTCTGCTATAAGTTGCCCTGATATACATCCACTCCACGGTAAAGTCATTGACACCTATAGCAACTGATGTTATTCCCATTCCCCACCCTTAAGTCACGCAAAAAAAAAAAAATAATAATAATAATTTGTACAAATGGAAGTCAGACGTGGGAAAAAAATTCCCCGCTTTAAGTTGTTTTGCTATAAGTCCAAGTTTTTTGGAACGTATCTTGGACTTCTAGCAAGGACAGCCTGTGGACTAGGCCTAAGAAACATCTCTAAACACAGGTACCAATGTTTGCAGTATTGGAACCATACGTCCCTGACTGTGGTACCTAAATGTTAGTACCTCCTTGTAAAAGTGCTGGCTATAATCTTTCATTGAGTGTTGAGTTTCTGAAAGCTTTCTAACAATAGGAAACTGTGTGCATTAATAGAGCTGCTATTTCCAATGAACCAGTTTTTAGACGAGTTGTAGTCATAAAGACTGAGGATTGCAAATGTACATTAAGAAATGTTTCTTATCCATTTGATGTCTGTAATATCCTTTACAAAACAAAATGGTGAGGCTATAATGAATTTTATGACAGTACACCAAACATAGTGGACAATAGTGGCAATCTTGTCTCCTTTTCCTCTTGTGCCCTTCCCCCAGTCTGTGTTGTCTATAGCCACCTTCTGTCTCTTGTCTTAGACTGTAAATTTTCAGGGGGCAGAGATTTGTCTTTTTATTCTGGCTTTGATTCTACAGCACATGGTATAAGGGGTCGTGGTTTGCGACTGAGGTCCTAGGTGCTACCTTAAAGCAAATGCAGTAACATCTTGCTTAACATTGTAGTTATGATGCTGAAAAATGCTACCTTTAAGCAAAATGATGTTAAGTGAATCTAATTTCCCCATGAGAATTAATGTAAACGGGAGGGGTTAGGTTCCAGGGAAATTTTTTTAGCCAGACAAAAGACATTATATGCACATACAGTAGAAGTTTTAAATTATTGTAAACAAATGGTTTAATACTGTACTCATCAATGATTGTGAAGCCTGGTTGAAGCAGGGACGTAGTGTGGATGGGGCGGGGATCTTTTTGTGTCCTGCCCTATCAGTGCTCTTGTCAGGGACTTGTCCCACTCTGCCTGCCTGGCACTGCTGCCTGGGAGTGGGGTTGGTGTGTAGGGGCATGCTCTATTCCTCCTGGGGAGCAGGGTTGGGGGCTCGACCACTGTGCAGCTGGCAGGCTGTGACGGGGAAATGCAACAAGCCTCAGTCCCTGAACCCCTCCCTGGCTAGAATGCCAGGCAGACAGGAGGAGCCAAACAACCTTATAATGGAACATTGTTCAACTTTAAATGAGTATGTTCTCTGTTAGATCAGCAACTGAATAACAAAACAGCGTATTCACTGGGGTCACTTCATTGCGTGACTTTAAGTGAAGAAAAACTTAAAAAACAACAAATAGTCTAGCAGCACCTTTAAGGACTAACAAAAAGAAGTGGGTTTTGCCCACGAAAGGTCATGATGCCATCTACATGTTTTGTTAGTCTCTAAGGTGCTACTAGACTATTCGTTGTTTTTTAAGTTTTTCCAGTTACAGGCTAACTCACTTACCCCTCTGAAGCTTTTAAAGTGAGGAGTTACTGAACTAAATAAAAATACTAATTGTCACCAGGAAAATATTCTTACTTATAATGTGAAAACCCTAAACATAGATGGAGTATAATTTTGCATTTTTTGTTTCGGTTCTTTTCAGATCTGCTCTCTGTTATTGTAATCAGCAACATGAGCTGTATGAAATATTAGCATGAATATCCAAAATGCTTTTAGTTTGAAAACTTCTGGCACTTCATTGTGACTTCAATATCAATTCTCTTTTTGTAGCTTTTTGCATTGAAATGCACCACTTTTAGTAAAAAAGAAATGTACAGGATGACAGGTGACCTAGTTAAGGAGGGGGAACATTTTCAGCGAGAAGGAAAGTCTTTTAAGGCTGGTTGTCGTTCAGGGTTGGATACAAACATCTCTGCACTTAATAATAACTCCTACGGTATGGAATAATGTTAACCATGCTATTTCTCTCAGCCAGGGATCACAGAAGCATCAGGGTTGGCCCACAACATTTTGGCACCTGAGGCGGGGACCTCAAATCATAGAATCATAGAATACTAGGACTGGAAGGGACCTCGAGAGATCATCGAGTCCAGTCTCCTGCCCTCATGGCAGGACCAAATACTGTCTAGACCATCCCTGATAGATATTTATCTAACCTACTCTTAAATATCTCCACAGATGGAGATTCCACAACCTCCCTGGGCAATTTATTCCAGTGTCTGACTACCCTGACAGTTAGGAACTTTTTCCTAATGTCCAACCTAAACCTCCCTTGCTGCAGTTTAAACCCATTGCTTCTTGTTCTATCCTCAGAGGCCATGATGAACAAGTTTTCTCCCTCCTCCTTATGACACCCTTTTAGATATCTGAAAACGGCTATCATGTCCCCCCTCAATCTTCTCTTTTCTAAACTAAACAAACCCAATTCTTTCAGTCTTCCCTCATAGGTCATGTTCTCTAAACCTTTAATCATTCTTGTCGCTCTTCTCTGTACCCTTTCCAATTTCTCCACATCTTTCTTGAAATGTGGTGCCCAGAACTGGACACAGTACTCCAACTGAGGCCCAACCAGCGCTGAGTAGAGCGGAAGAATGACTTCTCGTGTCTTGCTCACAACACACCTGTTAATGTATCCCAGAATCATGTTTGCTTTCTTTGCAACAGCATCCCACTGTTACAGCATCACAACAGCATCAAATAACGCCCCCATGCCTCCTTGCTTGGGCCAAAACTTTGAAAGGTCTCCATTCTGCCTTCTTCCTGTTCTACTTGTCTCACGGTACTGCAGAAAGAATACATATGCACCAGCAGCAGACACAATTTTCTACACTGTGGGTCTTAGTGGCGCCCACTCCCCCCACAGTCTGCCTCAGTTCGCCTCATGGTAAAGCCAGCCCTGGGAAGCATATTGCATAATATGATGGACTGCAGTGAAAGGCCCATAGGAATGTTTAAGTGGCACTAACCACAAAAATTGCAATTATCCAAATAAACAGAAGATGTCACTTTATCTTTGATTTTACCCCCAATGTCCCAGTGTTCTCTGTTTTTTATATCTGTTGACAAATTTCATTTTTTGTTGTCCTTAGTTTTGTTTTCAGCATTTTAGAAAATGTAACTGTTGGATCAGGGATGGGAAGATGAGTCACCTTGTAAATATTCATTGCCCTCCCGGTTTGAAAGAATTTCACATTGATATTTTGTCCTTGTAATGCTGAATGCAAGCATTGTGCGGGGGTTATGGGCATACGACTTATATCTGAGAGAAAGTATTTTATGATTCTTTGTAGAAAGTAGGCTCTGCGAAAATTATTTTTTAAATTAATCATAGCAAGCATTGCAAAATTAAACCTGCTTTTCTGCTCAACGGGTGCTTGGAGACAAAAGTAAATGGAAGAATGTTGTGCGAGGTACAGAAAATCGAGTTAGCGTGCATTTCAAGAATAAAAGAAGCTGTGCTTTATAATTAAAGAAAACATAAGGAAGATTCCTAGTGTTCCTGTTCCTAATTCCTAATGTTCACTGTTCAGTTAATTTGTCTTGAGTAGAAAGAAACAGAGCCTAAAACTAGTGGTCATTTTTTAATAAAAAGGGGACAATAGATGCAATGTTAGAGAGCGAGACTATGGATATGTCTACATTGGGGAAAAAAGACCAGAGTCCAGGTTAACTGATTGGTGTTCATGCTACAAGACTAAAAATAGCAATGTGTATTATGTCTACACTGCAGTTAGACATCTGGGGCAGGCACATGCCAGATGATTTGGGCTTGCAGGGCTGGTTACTTGCAGTCTAGGGGTACGTCTACATCGCATGCTTATTTCAAAATAAGCTATTTTGGATTTTTTTCCAAAATAGCTATTTTGAAGTAGCATGTCTACACTACAGGGAAGCACCAAAAATAGTCCAAGGCAGGCTTCCCTCATATGGACATGCTACCTCAATTTAGAGCCCAAGTTAGCCACTGGGGAGTAATTTGAATGGCCCTGGGAAGGAGCTATTTCTAAACAGCAGCAGTGGAGCAGCCACACTACTGCTATTCCAAAATAGTAGTGTCAGAAGAGACGTTATTCCTCATGGAATGAGGTTTACAGATTTTGAAATAGGTCATCCGTTAACGGAATTGCTGTGTAGATGCTCGCATAGTTATTTCGAAATACGTCAGTTACTTCAAAATAACTGTGCTGTGTAGGTGCACCCTAGATACTTAGCCTCAGGCTAGAGACTGGACTCTGGCTAGAGGCTGGACTCTGGAACCATTAAAGCTGTTTTGGGACCCGTACTGTTCAATATCTTCATCAATGATGTAGATATTGGGAAAGAGAGTTCGCTTATTAAGTTTGCAGATGATATCAAACTGGGTGGGGTTGCAACTTCTTTGGAGGATAGGGACATAATTCAAAATGACCTTAGCAAGTTAGAGAAATGGTCAGAGGTAAACAGGATGAGGTTTAATAAAGAGAAATGCAAAGTGCTCCACTTAGGAAGGAACAATCAGTTCCATACATACAAGATGGGAAGCGACTGTCTAGGAAGGAGCATGGTGGAAAGGGATCTAGGGGTCATAGTGGACCACAAGTTGAATATGAGTCAACAGTGTGATGCTGTTGCAAAAAAAGCAAATATGATTCTAGGTTGTATCAACAGGTGTGTTGTAAGCAAAGCTCGTGAAGTCATTCTGCCGCTCTACTCTGCACTAGTTAGGCCTCAGCTGGAGTACTGTGTCCAGTTCTGGGCGCCACATTTCAAGAAAGATGTGGAGAAATTGGAAAGGGTACAGAGAAGAGCGACAAGAATGATTAAAGGTTTAGAGAACATGACCTATGAAGCCAGGCTTCATGAACTGGGCTTGTTTAGTTTGTAAAAAAGAAGATTAAGGGGGGACATGATAGCGGTTTTCAAATATCTAAAAGGGTGTCACAAGGAGGAAGGCGAAAATTTGTTCCTCTTGGTTTCTGAGGACAGGACAAGGAGTAATGGGCTTAAAGTGCAGCAGGGGAGGTTTAGATTGGACATTAGGAAAAAATTCCTAACTGTCAGGGTGGTCAAATATTGGAATAAATTGCCAAGGGAGGTGGTGGAATCTCCCTCTCTGGAGATATTTAAGAACAGGTTAGATAGACATGTGTCAGGGATGGTGTAGACGGAGCTTGGTCCTGCCTTGAGGGCGGGGGGCTGGACTCGATGACCTCTCGAGGTCCCTTCCAGTCCTATTATTCTATGATTCTGTGAAAGCTGGGAAAGGCCAAATGTTTACTCCACAATGAAACAGCCTCACTAGCCCATATCGACTGGTGTCTAATTGCAGTATAGAGAGACCCAAAAGGCTTTGGCTAGAGCCCAGGCTCTGAGAACCTCCCTCTCCCGAGTTTCAGACCTGAGCTCCTGTCCAAGCCTGAATGGCTACGCTGCTATTTTAGCCCTGTGGCCTAAGCTTAAGTCAGTGAACTCAGGCTCTGAGCCTCACAGCCTCTGGTCTTTGTTGGTTTATTATTGCGGTGTAGACACACTTTATTGTAGGAGAGAAGATGAATATGAACCTGAGGAGAGAATGGAAGGAAGAAAATACGAAATAAAGAGAGGGAGGAAACGTGCCCAATTTTACGTCTGGAATTTTTCATTCCTTTATTAATTTTCCTTGAATTTATCTGATAGCAAAGAGAGAGGGGAAAGGTAGGAGGTGGCTGTGAGGTACCCAGCTTTAAGCAGCATGGAATCTACAGTGGATCTATGGCCTGCCTGAGGAGGGGAAAATTTTCAGGGCCAAATTAAGCTTGTCACGCTTGATTGTGGCTTAGGGTTGGGAGATGGGGGGTCCCTTCACTTCATTCCAGACTCCCCTTCTCTCCCCAAGCATGCAGCTTACATCTACAGTCCAACTTCTGGCTTAATGCTTGTTTTGAGAAGTCTTTGTTTGTTTGTTTTACAGAGAACTTTATTGATGAGAGGGTTGGATTTTGGTGGTGGTTTTTTTTTAGTTGGCTGAAAAGTGTGTTCATAGCCAAGTCCTGCATTACCCTAGAAAGCCTCTGAGTGGTATCTCAGTACTGATTGTAAGCAGTAGGGCTTTGGAAAGAATAGTCTGCTCTGTCTGGATTTCCAGCCCTTCATTTAGAGTGCAATTGCTTCAGAGGGGTAGCCGACTTAGTCTGTAACTAGAAAAACTTAAAAAACAATGATAGTCTTGCAGCGCCTTAAAGGCTAATGAAACATGTAGATGGCATTCATGAGCATAACCCGGAATTGGTTACAATCAGCCTTTCCTACAAGGTAGCATTTAATGACTGACAGAGTATAAATACAGATGTTGATAAACCCAGCTGATCTTTTTCACACATTCTGTTGGGTAGTAAATGATTTTGAAACTCAAAATAGAAGGACCCAGTACAGCTCGGCAATAGCTAGGCAAGAGATCAAGTTAATATTGCTTGGCTTTGAGGGAAAGGGGAAGTGCGAGGCAATTTAAAGTGAAATAAATTGTCCTTGGTTTTGGGCAAAACTGCCTCAGCCTTTGATCAGTATTTTAAAGCTGTTCTTCCCATCTCTTAAGCAAGTCAATATTTGTGTGTAATCAACTTTTTGGGGTTTTAGACCTACTGCCATTGGCTGTTCAGTTTGATCATGAGGCTGAAAACAATGTGAGTACTGTATATATCAGGCCAGCAACTTAGGTACCGAGGACAAGAGAGATACACAGTGGGACACAGAGATTAAGTAGTGGAGCATGGATTGTGAGTCTGGTTGTTCTGGTTTTAATCCTGATTTTGATATTTACTAGCTTTATGACATATGGCAAGTCACTCAGTGTGTTTGGGCAACAGTTTCCTCATCTGAAAAATGGGGACAGGATACCTATGATGTTTCTCCATTTCACTCCTCGCTAAAAGGAGTGGTTATTGTCGGTACAACACTTTGGAAATATGTGTGTGTCATGTATTTTGACTTCGGCTTTTTAATAGTCTGCCAGAAAGCCCATCCAATGGTAAGAAATGCCCTGCATGCTCATTTAAAGATAGTGTGATTATTATTGTTATTTTGAAACTTACCAGTAGTGCATCTGATGTTGCTGGCCATCCTTTTATGTTCTTTTGTATCTTTATTTTGGAAAAATAGACATAAATCCTAAGAAATACATAAACTAGTGTCTTTATTTGGTTCTGCTTTGGCAGAGTCCCCTGGCTCTTCCCCTCCCCCACTCCCATTTCCCCAGACATCAAACATCAAATAGGATATTGTCCAAAAACTCATTCCTTTCCTGTGATTTACCCTTATTTTTAGCATTTTGAGGCAGGACTGTACTTATATGAAAGGGGGTTTCTCAGCTGGACTTCCTGCCTCTGTCTCTCTAGCTCACTCTTCCTCCAATAATTTATCAGGCTTTAAGAGCCCTAAGTTGGGGCTGAAGAAACCGGCATCTGGTCTGGTGATCAGAGTGAGTCAGCAAACAGCCCTGCCCATCCCCACCCCTGTGTGCGCTGTCGTGAAGTGCAGCCCAAGAACAGCTAACTATTCATGAATTCACATTGTCGGGGTAAGAAATGTAGGTTGAGAACTTTGGCCGTGGGTGAAACATAATTACTTAGCTCATTGGCTACTATGTGGGGAGATGTTGCAGACCCCTCTGAGGACAGCGATACCAGGGAAGTAGCAATGGTGCAAGATCCTGGGATGGCAGTGGGCAGCAAATTAAAGCTGAGATGTAGTGGGAGATGGCAGAGAGTGTCTCTGTGGTTTTCAGATGTAGCCAAAAGAACATTTAACAACCAGCATTGCGAGCAATAATGCCACAAAGGAGAACTAGGAGAATAACAATTGATCTGTGTCAAGCTCCTTGCCCGTATAAAAACGACTGAGGAAAAAATGGTGGGAGGCTAGCGGGTTCTTCCTTGCAACTGAATCCAGTGTTCTGCTGAGAGCTTCTAGTGATGTCACTCTTCCATTTTCTTTAGTAATTACAGGGCTTTCTATAGCTGCTCCCTGGTACAGTCTCCAGAGTCTCAATTTCCCACTGTTACTAGAACTTTTTGAAAATCAGGCCCTTTGCAAGTATCTCAGCTAGGGCACCACAAATCACTAGTTATTACTGAAAATCTGGATCTCATGGTCCTTGTATGAACATCTGCTTCAATAAAACAAAAGGCTTGCTTAAAGAAGAGAACCTTATTGTGCGAGGGAATGAAAAATAGTCATATTGTCTTGCTACGTGAATGCTGTTTATTATTTTTATTGAGTCCAATATACATAACTTGGCACCAGCAAATCCTGCTGCCCTTTGATCCCCTACCGAGAACTTCAGAGGGGGAGCCGTGTTAGTCTGGATCTGCAAAAGCGACAAGGAGTCCTGTGGCATCTTATAGACTAACAGATTTATTGGAGCATAAGCTTTCGTGGGCAAAGACCCACTTCGTCAGATGCATCTGACAAAGTGTGTCTTTGCCCACGAAAGCTTATGCTCCAATACATCTGTTAGTTTATAAGGTGCTAAAGGACTCCTTGTTGCTCTTACCGAGAACTTGTGTTTGTTACTGTATTATTATTTTTGTCTATATTGGACATTTCGGTTTTGCCTTTGTGTTTTAATTTCATATTTTCTTCTTTGGTACATTTCAATACTCGTCTCTGTTTGCTACCCACAGTAAATAAGCGATACAGAAAGAAAGAAAGAAAGCTGCTACCGTGTACGTGATCATTTCTTCAGAACAATATGCAAAATCTTTTGGCCTTTGCATAGAATGCCAGAGTCATGGAAAAAGAAGATAAGACTGCTGTTAATGCCCTACTTTTATTTTCCTAGCCTATCTCTGGTAATTTTTGTGGAGGGTTACTCCCAAAGACTCCCTTCAAATAGGCGCCTGTTTTCCTGTTTTGGCAACTGCTTTCAGGTATACTGTGGAAACAGAAGTACCAATGGGAATAAATGAAGAGTTTGGGGCTTAGGAAGGAGGGTTGGAGGGGAGGAGATCCAGTGTTAATCTTGTCCTGCTTTGTTCCTCTTTTGAGATAAAAAGAATAGCAATTGACAGAGAAATGGCTGTTGCTTTGCAATTTGTAAATGTCTCATGTGCCTTTAAAAGAAAATGTTCTACCATGTTGTTCTCTTTGGCTGTGCCCGCAAATTACATAATTAAACTCAGCATGGCCTAATGGTGTGAACTGAAGACTGGGAGCTCATTCTGCTGCCAACTTTGCTGTGTGACCTTGTGCATGTCACTTCACCTCCTATGGCTAGGACCCTGCAATACCTAATGGCCTTTTTTCCTCTGTAAAATGAGGTTTCCTTTCATAAGAGATGCTGTGAGCCTTAATTGGTGGGGTTGAATGGGCTTTTAGGTGTGCAGCTGAGGTGCTACATCAGTACTATCATAGTTATTTCCAACTGCATCTCTGTAAAGATAATTCTCTTTGGAGTTATTCTTTAGAGAAACCCCCTGGTGTCACTTGGCGTTAGTATTTTGAAACTAGCTTTGCAAAATCTGGGGTAAATATTTGTTCTCCTCCCTTTCCTTTTAAGGGTGAATTCTCTGAAGACCTTTCATCCCCTGGCCTTTTTGTAATCGGACAGGGAGAGCTGACACTTGTTTGTTAGCCCTGCAGCTGGCGAGCTGTAAGAGGAGGAGAGCCTCTCGTGAGCCATTTTGTAGCAAGGGAACCAACCACCGTTAAATCGAGTTCTCTGTTGTATAAACATTCTATCTCTGTAAAGATCCTTAAAATGGTGTCTCAGGAGCTTTGATGGTCTGACTTTCTTTACAAAAAGGACCTATCACAAAAATAAAAAAATCAAAGCAGAAATAAGCTTTGGGTGTAGGGGTGTGCCCCATTTTGAAAGAGAGGTACAGGAAGGATGTGTGTGTCAGACGATGATGCGCAGCTAATCCCATGGGCTTTATCTAGCCTGATTGCTGACTTCCTGCCTTGAAACACATCTGGAAATTGGCATCAAGTTCTGAGTAGAAATCACTGAAGAAAAAGCAAAAGAAAATCCCACTTTGCTACTGGACAAGGTAGATGCAACGGTGAATAAAGCAGGAGACTGCTAATGCAATCTTTATTTATTGAAACACATGCAATTGCTTTACCCAGGTTTTTCCAATTATAGCACATTGAATTGCTGTGACATCACTTTTGACCCTAGGCCAGTCTATTCAAAAGTCTGGCGAAGAAATTTATTAACTGGTTACCTGCCAATTGTCTGGGATATCGACGGCAGTGTAGATGTGTTTTAAAAAGTGATAACATTGTTGAGATCCTTGTTTAGATACTGGCAGGAAGGTTTCACAGGTCTGCATAGTCTCAGCAGTAAGTATTTAAAGAGTTTTTTTTTTAAGTGAGCCATAACTTATTTTGGGAAGGGAAGGGGCTAGTGTTACCACAGTTGGCCCCTCCCACTGCTAGATAGGTTCGGAATCTGTCTGTCTGCATTTTCTAGCCCCCCTCCTCCTCCTGTGTATTCCCATCGCCGTGATTGTATTAAGCAACACTCAGTGTTTGTGGTGATGTTGTCTGTAGGTGAAAGACAGAGATGTATTACCTGTACAAGAGGTGTCCCTTTAATGGCCCCAATCTTGTGAGCTCTCAAGCACCTCCTGCTAAGTGCCTCATGCCATCATTCCCATTGATTTCAGTAGCTGACATTGATTATTTTGAGCATGGAAGGGAGCTTTGTGACAGCACACAGAGGTAAAGGGACATGCCCAGGGTCTTTCATCAGGTCAGTGGCAAGGATGGGAATAGACCTTAAGGATTCTGATTCTAACTCCAGTGCCTTATTGTTTAGATTATGCTGCTTTTGAGGGTGCTCAGTGGGATCAAGGTGATTGGTGAATGCCTTCCTTTAGACTTGAATTTCTCCCTTTAAAAATGCCAAAAGGCTGTGCTTAGAAATAGCCACTCAGAGATGGGTGAAATCCTAACCCCAAGGAAGTCCTGAGGAGTCTTGCTGTTGAGATCCGGGGGGCCAGGATTTCCCATCTGATGTCTATTGAAGCAAAAGAAAGGGGAGAGAAATGAAACTGAAAACACCCAATCGTCTGTTCAAAAGACAGTTATTAGTAATGAAATATTGATATTACGGTAGCAAAGGGAGCCTCCCTCATCTGTTCGTTCTGTTATCACACTAAACTATCGGCCCCTGTCTTCGCTCTGCCAGTGGTGCCAACTTTGAAGCCCTTTCCTACCCCCAGTCCCCTTGTCCTCAAGAGCTTCAGCACTTTCTCCAGTGCCGTCCCTATGCCATTGGTGTTCCTAAGGCAGCGATTGTATTTGCTAATGAAAGCCTCCCTTAAATCCAGCTTCTGCCAGCCTTCAGAGATGTTTGAGGTCCGAGGGGTCAACAGATCAGATCTTCTATTCTGACATAAGCCATAGAATATCTTCCCATCAGGACTGGACTGAGCCCCAAACCTGTGTCCAGATTAAAGTGTGTCTTCCAGAAAGGTGTCCAACTCTTGATCTGAAGACTTGAAGACAGAATTCACCACTTCTCGTGGAAATGTTTTCCAGTGGTTAATCACCATCCTTGTTTAAAAGACTAGGAATACCTGTGAATCACTCGTCCCTGGCTTTGGTTAGATAAGTAGTCAGTAGTGACTTCCGCTCTTCTTCTCAGCTCTGCTGTCCTATCACCTCATCCTTTGGGTCTATTCACCCTTTTGTCTGTCTCATCTACCTGTCGTGTCCTGCCGGACAAGTACATTGGGGCAGGATCTGTCTTCCTTGTTATTTATCCGTACAGAGCCTGGCACAATGGGGTCCTGATCCTTAACTGGGGGTTGTGGGCCCTACCACACTACAAATAGATGATGAGAACAGTGGGAAGTGGAGAGAGGTGTATATACAAGTATATACAGGCGTTGCTGTGATTTATATGCATGCACACATGCAATCACACGAAATACCGGCTTTTTCCAGCTGTCCCTCCATCTGTCCAGCAGGGGGTGACTATCTGCTCATGGGCCTTGTGGTGCTTTGAGGAAGGAGAGAGTAACGGCCTAATGGATTAGTTCGTGGAGGGAAATCCGTGCTTAGGGGCAACAGAGACAGGAGCAGCACCCTTTCTGCTTCTCCATGCAGGGCATGTCTTCACTGGGCTCTTACCCAGGTTTTAGTCCACACCCCACTACTGTCTAGACACAAAAACCTGTGATCTGGAGGTTCTGTCAGTCCAGCCTAGCTGGGCATGTGGGGCAGAGCTGGGCTCCATTTTAACTCCAGCGGGGACCCACTTGCTTAGCAATGAAGATGCCGACTAAACCACTCAGGTGCTGGCAGCCCTCCAATAACTTCCCACAGGCCAGAAAAGTTTCCCTACAAGTTACTCAGGAAGACTCCTAGAGAATCTCAGCACAGAGAACAATGGGCTATGCTCCTGGACACACAAACAGGGGGTGAAACAGTGGGGACACGGTAACGAGTGGGTGTGGCTTTGCAGTGTGGGGGACACACATCAGGGTGAGGCTAATGAGTCTCCTCTGGAGTGAAGACGTTCCTTTATCCATTAAGCAGAGAGGGTGGTAATTTGGATGCCTGTGTGAGTGTGTCCTCTCGTAGTTGGACTTATCGCTGGTTAAGGGCACCTGTGCTTGCAACTCTAATGCTTGAAGGTTCATGTGAAGGAAGCTGTGAATGGAACAATGTCCTGAGGAAAGGCTTGATGGGTCTGGGCTCAGTTATGAGCCACTGCAGGTGTCTTTTCTGAGAGAACAGGGACACAGAAGGCACCCCTGTACTGAGCCAGAGCTACAGCATTCAGCCCTCCCGGGAAGATAATGGACAAGCAGGGAGTGGCCAAAATCTTGACGTCATCCCCTCCCACATGCATGGACCAGTGCATCTAAGAAGGAAGTTGTGCCAAGCACAAGTTACATCCCTGGAGTGAGAAGGTAACCAGGGACCAAATCATGACTCAGTGAGTCACAGTTCAATCCTTGCTGCTCTCTTGAGTAGCACCACGATGGGCTGTGCTTAGAGAACGAGCAGGAAGGACTCTTACCATGTGTTTGTCTACTGTGCCTGCCGTAATGTAGTCTTGTGGTCGGGCTGGTGCTCCATGTGCTACCATGACACAAATGGTTCTAACAGAGGAGAGTTTGTGTCTGACACCCAACCGTGGCTGTTGGCAGTGGCACCAGCCTTTTTTCCTGTTGCTCTTTGTGCTGCTACCTAGTTAATTTTGACAAGAACTTCTGTTGTCACCCTATTGCATCGAGAGGTGGGATTTGGGCTCTGAGTGAGACACCTCAGTCAGAGCCTTAGAAGGAGCCAAGCGTGTTGAAGCTGCTAACAATAGCTGTTGAAGAAAGAGGATATTTCAGTTTACAAAAACAGGAATCTACTTTGACGGCTTTGCTTTCTGTATTGGTCGTCTCTGCTTTTGCCCACGCAGAGGGATGGGACTTGGTGGATAAAGTGGGCAGGATAAAATATGCCTGTTAGTTCCTTTCACTGTTCTCTGCCTATTGCCTTTTTCATCCCAGTTATCGAGTTGCACTTCTTTCCCCCTTTAACTCCCATTTTTTCATTTTTATTAGTCTTTATCCTTGTCACTCATTTAATGGCTTTTTTTCAGCCATTATGTCTGCAGAAATTTCATCTCTGTCCTTATTCTTTTCTCTCCTCTTTCTGTGTGTGTTTTTCCAGTTTCACCGAGTGCTTCATTGTCATGCTATTTCTCTTCCCACTGGATTCCCTTCCCCTTCCCCAATCTAATGGAGCTACATACATGAGTACAGACTGTTGGATTGACCAAATGAGGCCCCAATTCAGCAATTTATTTCATAGAGGCAGAACCTCATTGAAATCAGTGGGGCTCTGCATAGGCCTACAAATACACAAGTGACAGAATCAAGGCCCTAAACTTTAAAAAGGCTCCGTGATTTGCTGGAAAAAAGCAACAAACCAACAGTATCTGGTGATTTTCCCTTCCTTCATAAATATTCTACATGTTTCACCGTGGCTGGGTCACTTCACCTCTCCCTCCTCCCTTCCCCATCTGTAAACAGGAGGGTGGAAATGCTTTACCCATGTCTGTAAAGTGCTTTGGGGCCTGTGGGTGGACAGACCTATGTTAAGTTATAGCTATTATTTATATATATCAAGCCAGTCCTTGTATGGAGATGCTAACAATAACTAGCCTCCATGGAAATAACACCAGCAGCATTTGCCACTTCAGTTTTGAACTTCCTTGTCTCTGTCAGTGCTTCGTGTGCTAATTGATAAATCCTGTTATAGTTACATACATACACTCTCTCTTTCTCTCTCTCTCTTTATATCTGCAGTGTATTTACTACTAGAAGCCAAACAAGGTTAAGCAGGTCAAGGAAAATGTTTACTATCTCATATATAATATCTACTTTCCTCCTCTTCTTTCTGCTTATATGGGAAAAAACAAACTCACTTTTTCGTATGCTTTGATTGTTTTTAAATTAATGAAACCTTTTATGTTGCATAATTTCATTCCTTCAGTGTTTCATCCTAATAATGTCTCCACCCTTTTGTAGCCCAGCACTTGCTAAGTAATTTTATTTATTTTCTTTATGAAAATAATTTCCAAATATTAAATTATTTCTCCAGCGACTTTCTTTAAACTTGATTTCCTGTCCTACAACCCGCAGTGGATCAAAAATTCTATTCTATTCTATTCTAAATTAAAATTCCAATGACCAGTTAGAACACACAGTACCAATTACAGTACTGTTTACAAATTACAATACTAATTACCAATTTATAAAATAAAATATGAACAGAGCCATAAAATAAAAAAATATTTTAAATGGTTCAGCTATTACATTGTCATGTCACAATACAATATGTTATGATGTGATACACAATTACATTATTCTATTATAAATTAGAATGCAATTATATATAAACTTTAATGCAATATAACTTAGAAGCTGAGTTGTTAATGTCCACAGATAACAGTTTGACTTTATCTAAATGAAATGTCATTCTGATTTTTCCAAAATTAAATTTCAGAATTTTAGTTTTTTATGAACTTTCAAACTTTCAGTTTTTGGTTCTGATTCAAAGCATTGTATTGTTGTTAACATTTCATATTTTCCCATGGAATTGGAATTTGAGGTGCTACTTCTCTTAACCACATTGAGAGGAACATTGTGAAGCTTGTTTCATTACTGTCCGTGAGGTGCTCAGGTAGTATGGTGAGGAGTGCAACCAGCAATTGATCTGCATTTCCCTCCACCTACATTCTAATCTCCTACCTTTTGTCTTTACTTTTCAAACCCCAGTGTTCTCCTTCAAGAAGTCAAGACAGATGAGAACAAACAGATATTGATGTGTTAATGACCCTGGTTGGTGTTTCAGGATAAGATTCTATAATGCCAACAGGTGGCACCAAACCTGGAAGTTCTGGGGCTTAGTGCATGAGCCTCTACAGCTTGTGCGAAAAGCCAGCTGCTTTTCAGCTACGTCTTTAGAGCAAACTCATTCTCTCTCTCTGTAAGTGGTCTCAGTGCCACTACATGGGAAAGGGAACTGAAGGTGTGTGGGTTACACTTCCACTACTCTCAAAACATCTGCTTAGTTAACCGTGCAGAGAGATCAAAGTTTCTTAGAGCTCACAAGAGTTTGTGCATGCATAAGGTGATAATTTAGACTCCTGGCTTTCAAAACACAGAGCACCCTGCACTTCCCCTTGACTTCCATCAGTTCAGTGGGAGAGGCAGAGAATGCAACATTCCAAAAATCAGGTAATTTATTTTGGAAGTCCAATAGGAAGCTTGAAGCAGATCCTTTTCCTAAATCTTGACCAGATCCTTTTCACTAGAACTAGAGCTGAGGAGTGTAATTTAAATGGAGACTCTACTAAGTTGATAGCTCGCTAGGGCCAATGCGACCCATGAAGTAACCACGCTGAGAGAGAAGATGAGGTCCAGTGAAAATGGCTTCTTTAGGTGGCTGCAATGAGTAGTCTATTTACTGGTTGAGTTAGATTGCTAAGGAATCTGAGGCTCCTGGCATTGGCCTCTGCAAGAAGACAGGATAAGAGGCTAGATGGACCTTTGGTCTGAGCAATATGGCTGTTCCTGTGCTCTTAAGAGTCCAGCCTGTCCTAGTCATCATGGTCTCCAAGGAAAACCAATTGTGGGGACTCTGTCACAGTCATAATGAACTTGCCAGAGTCCCTGGTCTAGTGGTGATTGGTATAAGGAGAGCCAATCATAACGCTTGGTTTGGTTAGTCATACAGCTATTCACTGAGTCACTGCTTTTACCCAAGGTTTGTGCTCACCCAGACAACCCCCCAGGCACGTCTGTCTTAGACATCCAGGTGTGCTGAACTACTGAAAGTCCTGGAGTAAACAGTCCTCCACTCCAGCCAGGTCTCAGGTAATACACATCAGAACCATGTTACTATGCAGTATAAAATCTCCTTTAAAGGTTTTTCTGCTGAACAGCAAGTTGCAATAGGATACTTAACCTGCTTTTATGTTGATTAATAAGTTATTTCTTCATCCCAATAAACAGTTCTTCTTACTGTAAATATTACTGTATTATCCTTGGAGGGGATACAATTTGAAGAGATAAAATGACCCTGTAGTTACACAACAAGGCTACGTCTACACTGTGTAGTTATTTTGGAATAAGCTATTCCGGAATAGTTATTCCAAAATAGCTTATTTCAAAATAGCATATCTACTCTGCAGAGAAGCCTCAAAATTAGTCCGAGGCAGGCTTCCCTAATGTAGACATGCTATCTCGATTTAGAGCCCCAGGAGGAATAACTTAGAATGGCTCTGGTGAAGGACTATTTTAAAACAGCAGAAGTGGAGCGTCTACACACGCCTTATTTCAAAATAGCTATTTCAGGATAGGCATTAGTCTTTGTAGAATGAGGTTTACAGAAGTCTGAATAAGCCGTCCGTTATTTCGAAATAACAGAATGGCTGTGTGGACGCTCGCATTGTTATTTCGGAATAACGGCTGTTATTCCAAAATAGTTTTGCTGTGTAGACACACCCCAAGAGGCCTGGGTTGCCTGCTCTGCAATTGATCCACAAGGTGAGCTTTGGCAAGACACTCAACTTCTTATTAGCTCAGTTTCCCCTTCTGTTGCATAGTAATAATGCCTCCTACCTCAGAAGGGTGTGATGGGGTCTGATTTAGACATTGATCAAGCACTTAGAGATCCTCTGCTTCTGTGCTGTAGAAATGCCTGCAAAAATCTAAAGTGTTACCCTGAACTGAAACCTGCATTGAGCTGCAAAGCTGCAGCACGCAGTGTTTTTAAACTTTGCCAAGAGCGTTCTCTTTGGTCCATGTAAAATGTGCACAGAGAATGGTTTTCCTCCTTAAAACCCCAACCGTCTCTGCACGTGTTAGTTTGTTCATTGTACATAAAAATATTTGTATATTGGGGTCTGACTCATCCTCCTGCTATAATTTCACTGGCTGGAATTAAAGTGAGCCCCGTCTCGCTGCATGTGCATAGCAAGTCTTGGCTTAAGAGTGATCTAAATACCTAATTTTCCTTCTTGTTGACATTGGCAGGGGCCAGAACAACAGGTGCAGTAAATTTCCAGCCTTTGGCTGTTTTTGGGAGAGGGTTAATTCTGGGATCCCTCACAGCCCATATCTGACAGGAAGTTATATTGTGTGTTGACTTTAAACAGGAGGTTTGGGAGATCAGTTCGGAATCAGAGAACAGTGACTTGGAAGGAACAAACAGTCAATGCTTCTGAAGGGCGGTGATTTCCTTTTGGGTAAACACGTCATTAATCTAAGGGAGCACATTCTTTTCCATCAAAAGATAAGGAGTCCAAATTGCCTTTCTCAGGGCTTGGTCTTTTTAGATTGTTTTAACTGTGGTTTTCACTTCTTCAATTACAGACTTTATATAATCTTTCATTTTGGGTTTGCTCTGCTTATTATGAGTGTAGGAAAAAAAATCACAGACTAGGGCTTGCTTGCTTTGCTTTCTTTCTTTCTTCAGTGATTTCTTCCCCTCCAATTTTTTTTAACAGTAAAAATGGTGATGCAGGGTTGCTTTTTGTTTTATTGCTTGTAAGTGTGTTATATCTGAGCCTGAAGTAAATTGTTTGCCCTACTTTATAACTCCCCTGGCAATTGGGTTCCAATAAACACTGCCAGTGTCTCTTTTTATCCTTAGGATGTTTTGAATAGGAAAAAAAATCACAATTAGATCCCATCTCTCTCTCTCTCTCTCATTTTTTATTTCTATCTTGCAGTGTTCCAGACACCTATCGTAGAATGATGTCTCAACCGTAAGGGTCCAATGTGGGACTCAGGCCTTAGTGTGGATAAAGGGAAACATCATTAGTGCATGTGTGTCTTGACCATTAGTGGAGCTCTATGTGGATGTGGCAATCACCTATTCAGATCTGCTTCCAGCAGTAGGACCTAAAATTGCATTAAGATATGCAGCGTATCTCCATGTGTCCATCACCATAATCAGCTTTAGTAAGAACAGAGACAAATAATGCTAAAAAACCTATTTAAATGGTTAGCGTGAGTTGAACTGAGAATTTAGAACTAAATTATACAGTAACCCAGTGTTCCTTCCCTGTTGCTGGAAAGATTAACGTGTATTTAGCACTTTTGGCAACATGGATGCCATAACTAAGGATGTCAAGAGGCGGATAATTGGCTAGTCATGTAGTTAATACAATTTGTATTGACGACACAATTAGTCATTAAGGGAAAGCTCCCTGTCCTGGCTCGTGCCAGTCCAGGAACTACCCCCACTGCGGTTCTGCAGTTTAAATGTACTAGGAGCCAGGTCAGGCAGCCCAGCTCTTACTACATTTAAGCTGCAGAGCTACAATGGGGCTAGGTCCCAGATCAGCATGAGCTGGAACAGAGCCAGGATTGCTGTGGGTCTGCATTTTAAATGTAGTAAGAACCAGCTGGCAGCCCTTGCTGCCTCTGATACAGCTTAGGCTTATTGGGTAGTTGACTACTCGCTTACATCCCTAGCAATAACATTAGTTAAGAGGCAGGCATAGCAGGTCCCAGTCCTACCAAGACTTCAGTTAGCTTGTGTGAAGTATGGAGCTCCCTTAACACCTCTTGATTTCAGTTGGGGTTTGGAGGGAGCTGAGCACATCTGCACTAGAACTGGGCTTGGGCAACTGCCATTTAGACCTTTCACTGTCCTTCCGTGGTCTTGCACCAATATGCTCATTATCTCAGAGAGGTATTTTTTTTTCATTGCAGGTGCATTGATTGATCAGGGCTTCTTTAAATAAAATAAAGCTCCACTGCTTTTTCCAGGGCCAGGCCTGCCCCAAGAGGTGATTCCCTCGCTTGCCCTAATGCTATGATGGCTTTGAGACGTGTTACTCATGGGGCAACCAGGATATCACCAGACTCGCTTTCCCTGATGACCTAAAGCTAGCATTTGAATCCAGAACTCCAGAGGTGAGTGGAGTGCTGGGGGCAAGATGCAAGGAGTAATTCTTCCATTCTATGCTGCGCTGATTAAGCCTGAATTGTGTCCAGTTCTGGGCATCACATTTCAGGAAAGATGTGGAGAAATTGGAGAGGGTCCAGAGAAGAGCAACAAAATGATGAAAGGTCTAGAAAACATGAGTTATTAAGGAAGACTGAAAGAATTGGGCTTGTTTAGTTTGGAAAGGAGAAGACTGAAAGGGGGAATGATATAGCTTTCAAGTACCTAAAAGGGTGTCACAAGGAGGAGGGAAAACCTTATTCTCCTTGACCTCTGATGATAGCGCAAGAAGTAATGGGCTTAAATTGCAGCAAGGGAGGTTTAGTTGGACATTAGGAAAAACCTCCTAACTGTCAGGGTGGTTAAACACTGGAATAAATTGCCTAGGGAAGTTGTGGAATTTCCATCATTAGAGATATTCAAGAACAGGTTAGAAAAACATTTCTCAGGGATGATCTAGGTGGTGCTTGGTCTTGCCATGAGGGCAGAGGACTGAACTTGATGACCTCTCGAGGTCCCTTCCAGTTCTAATGTTCTATGAAATGGACTAGCTCAATCCACCAACTGGCTCCCTGTAGCACTATGTGTTTAGCCTTTTGTGTAGTGTCTAGAATTGCAGTGTATAAGCTGATAGCTTGTGTGAACTAACGCACTGTTGTGCGCAATGTTCCATTCAGTGGGCTGATAGTGTGCATGTTTGTATTTATTTTAATTAAATTGTTTGAGGTTACTGGACTGCACAGCTACAGCCTAAATTAGTGCTAGTAATGAGCTGACTCTCAGAAGGTGTTAACATGGTTTTGGATAAAGCTTCTGGTACTTCTGATCATAATGTATCCAGCACTGTTTGGTTTGGAATCTCACATGATCAGGCTTCTTAGTTAAGATTTTTGGATCTATAGACATTGGCTAGAGGCCGGGGATGTAGCAGCAAGTTGTGTGCTGCATGTGTCAGGGAGCAAAGCTGGTTCCAGGCAGCCAACGGTTGCTGGTGCACTCTCTGGGCAGCAGGAAATGCACCATGAACTCTCTTTCAACCTTGTAGGTCTCATCATGGCGTGGGGAAAGCCATGGGGCAGGCAACAACTGAGAATCATGTGACCCTAACTCAGCTAGCATATGCCACACACGCTGCTGTCTGTAGGGAGGGGTTGCCAAGTTTCAGTGAATCTAGCCCCAGTATATGTTTAATCCACCCGTGCCTGTCAGAAATTGTGATTTAAAACAGTTCCTTGTATTTCTCCAGCAAATCAGGAAGTGCAGGGATGTCTGCTCCACTCTGTTTGAAAAATGTTAAAACCCTGTTTGAATCTCAGCTCTAGCTTGGCAAAGATTTTGTTTGTGCTTTATCCAGTCTGGCTTACCTGACAATTCATCTTTCCCGATTGAATTGTTCTGTTTTACAGTTCAGCGGTAGCTAAATGCATCTCCTGTAACATTTGGCAGCCTGAGGGGGGAAAATTCCACTTGTGCTAATGCCTCCTCTACCAAGTTTCAGGCCTGAATGTAGTTATTTAGTAGGAACTCTGACATTCCACTTTATTCAGCTCTGCCTCATGTCTGCTCCTTCCCACTTCCTGGCCTCCTCTCATTGAATTCATTTCTCCTCTTTGCTCCCTCATTCATAGGTCTCCCAAATAGATTTCGAGGTATTGCTGGAAAAAGGGGTATGTAAGTTCTATTAATTTACTGAGGGAGGTGTTATTGTATCTGAATATAAGGCGTGCCTGAGTGACTGGCTGAAGAGAGAGGATCTAGGGTGCGGGCTGAGTAGTCATGATGTGGGAGCCTAAGGAGCAGCCCACCCTGGAAAGGTTTGAGCTGGACTTAATCAGATAGTTAATTTTGCTTTTAGCAGAGTCCTGTCATAGAATAGTGTGTGCATGCGTGTGTGTGTGTGGGAGTAGGGGTTGTCTTTGACTTTGCAGTATGCAGACTTTGGTTTTTGGAGCAGGTTGGGAAAGGCATTTATCATATCATTAATTTCCTCCTTGGATCCCACTCGTCTTCACCACGGCCTTTTGATCCTGACAATCCAGCCATACCGTTTAAAGTTGGCCGATTTTTCTTGTTTGTGTCTGATTTAGATGAGCAGGGACCATGTCTCCCCCTACGTGTGTGCATGTGAGTGGAGATTATTGCTGAACAATCATCTTAACAAGAGTAGCGCAATTGGCATCTGCACGGGATGGCACCTCAGTGAAGCTTGCAAAATCGCCATACTTTAAGGTTTATTCCTGGATGGGAGATCATCCATTCAGATGTTTGTCAACTAGTTCCTAGCGTTCTCTTAGAAAATCACTTTGAATAAGAGTCTTGGTTTTTTTTCTTGATGAAGAAAAACGTTTCTCTTGTGTTATGGACTGAGGGTATTATTTTTTAGCGAATTTACTGCAAGTGCGAGCTGGAAAGCCCCAGTGAACTGAAGTTCTTTGTGTATTCACCCCACCAGCGGTGGTGGCACAAGCTTCTCCGTACCATGCCTCAGCTCTGACCTGGAAGGGTCAGTACCAACAAAGAGAGGGTAGCTGACTCTCCCTACTCAAGTCAGTCTTTCACCTCTCTGGTGAGGTTTTCAATAGGATACAGAATTTGAATTAGTTTTTGCTGGGGATACGTGTCCTCTGGAAATGAGACCACACTATATTCATTTCATGTAGCTCTTTAACAGTTGTCTAATAGCAACAATTCCTGGGTACCATCAGCCTGCGTGGGCTTGAGTAGATGATTTTGTGGTGAAAGGATATAACACTATAACCAGGGGTAGGTGTATATTTTGGATGAATTGACGCCTCCCCCTGAAAAATGTAGTTTTGGTCAACCTAAAATTATTTGTAAATTTAACTAGCTAGATAATTTCATGGAGGTTAGGTCCATAAAATGCTATTAGCCAGGGGATAAAATGGTGTCCTTGGCCTCTGTTTGTCAGAGGCTGCAGAGGGATGGCAGGAGACAAATCGCTTGATCATTGTCTTCAGTCCACCCGCTCTGGGGCACCTGGTGCTGGCCACTGTCGGCAGACAGGATACTGGGCTAGATGGACCTTTGGTCTGACCCAGTACGGCCGTTCTTATGTTCTTAACATGAGTTTGCCAAATAGTTTTGGTCATTTTGGGAGGTGGGTTTAGATACCACTTACAAAATGGGGGGAGGAGCACCCACCTTATAACTTTTAACCTACTGATTCAGTCGTTTACTTGGGATGTGGGGGACCTGTGTTCAATTCCTCCATTTAATGAGGAGAAGGCTTTGGAGCATGGTTCTTTCATAAGAACATAAGAATGGCCATACTGGGTCAGACCAAAGGTCTGACTAGCTCAGTATCCTGACTGCTGACAGTAGCCACTGCCAGATGCCCCAGAGGAAGTGGACAGAACAGGTAATCACCCAGTGATCCCTCTACTGTCATCCATTTCTAGCCTCTGACAAACAGAGGCTAGGAACACCATTCCTACCCATCCTGGCTAATAAGTATTGATGGACCTAACCTCCATGAATTTATCTAGTTCTTTTTTTGACCCCTGTTAAAGTCCTGTCTTCACAACATCCTCTGGCAAGGAGTTCCATAGGTTGACTGTGTAGGAGAGTACCCTAACCACAGGGCTCTGGGGTATTCTTATGGGGGTCTGTCTCAATCTTTTCTGTTGAAGCTCTTCCACTGTGAATAAAATACTTAAATAGTTACTGGGCCAGAGAGAGGGTGAATGAATGAACATAACCATGTAGCTTGATGGTTAGGCACTCACCTGAGAGATGGAAGACCCATACCCCTGTTCCAAAAACTATTTAACTGTTTATATACAGTGCAGGAGACATTGAGAGAGACCCACACCATAATATTTCACAGCCCAATGGCTAGGCACTCCCCAGAATGCTATTACACGAAGACTAAAGGACTTTGTAGATATTTTGGCAATGGCAATGGAAAGGAATAGGGCAGACTTCGATGAGGAAACAGGCAGGATTTAGTGACAGAAGGAGGAGAGAAATAAAGAAGAGAATAATTATGCTACCATTGTATATTTGTTTTGAGGCTCCCCTAGAGCTACATCTTACTCTCTAGCAACCTAAAAAGTCTAGGGCAGCCCCAGGAAACATCCCGCAAGAAAAATCTTCCTTCCTGTTCCAGTGAGAAAAATCCAAGCCAGGTACCACTTTGTGGCATTTGGAATGGAAAACTGGTGGTTTGTTCTTTTAAATCCCTCAGTCTTCTAAGACTTCAGCATCCACCTTTCTGCGTAAAACTCTAACCACAAGTACAGTGTAGTGAGTGCCGATGGCTTGGCGGATGGTTTTTAAGGTAGTTTCAGTTGTGTGTGATTTAGTTCCATGGTCAGTCCTGCCGCCTTGCCAGGGTTTGCTTAACTTTAAGGCTATGAGCAGGGTTTTTGTATCTGGCCAAAACTTGACTAATCTGTAATGAGCTCCAGGTTGTATGAAACTTGGCAGGGCGGATATCCTTTATACAGTTGCATAATGGGCTGACCCGAAATAACCACCACTTGCTGGCAGGGTCTCCAAATCAGTCATTTTCCAACTTCTTACAGTGCTAGGCAGAAACCCCAGACTTTGCACACCGCCAGCCCACTAAGGCGTGTCCTTATATTCTTAAGCCCCATGTCTTAAAGCTGACGTGAGTATTTTTATCTTCTTCAAACGGAAAGTGTTAAAACTGGCCCAGGGTGAGAAGGAACAAAGCTTCCAACATCAGCATTTAGCTCTCCGCAAGGAGGCGTCTCCTCATATTCGGTTAGTGAAGCATTGAGAGTTATGGAAGCTTTCTGCGTCCTTTCGTAATGTAACATGCAGTGTAGGTGAGGGATGTGAGTACAGGGTGAGCTAAATCCTGTTGCTCCTCCATTCTCCTAGGGATCCAGCCAGCCCCTTCGCTGGATATGACAGGTCCTCAAAATATTCTCACTGAGAGCCATAAATGAAGCCCAAAGCGAGTTAGTGTTCAGCCTTTATTTGTACTGTAGCCAACAGCTCCGGGTTTGTGTACAGCATGTCTGTGATTGTGGCTGATACATAATAGCAGTGGGGAAAATGGATAACACCTCCTCCAAGATCCTAGGCTATGTCTAGACTGCAAGCCTCTTTCGAAAGAGGCTCTTTCGAAAGATACTTTTGAAAGAGCCTCTTTCGAAAGAGAGCGTCTAGACTGCACGTTGAACTTTCGAAAAAGCGGCTTGCTTTTTCGAAAGAAAGCATCCAGTGAGTCTGGATGCTCTCTTTTGAAGAAGCCCTATTTACATTGAAGAACGCCTTCTTTCGAAAGAAGAACTTTCGAAAGAAGGCGTTCTTCCTCGTGAAATGAGGTTTACCGCCATCGAAAGAAAAGCCGTGTTCTTTCGATTTAATTTCGAAAGAACGCGGCTTGAGTCTGGACGCAGGGGAAGTTTTTTCGGAAAAAGGCTACTTTTCCCGAAAAAACCCCTGAGTCTGGACACAGCCCTAGAGTGAGGTGCCCAGTGGTTCATAAGTACATATAACATGACCCAGCACTGTTCTCTCTTTCAGATTTGAAAGTGAGGACGGTGCTGGTCAGGGATAACTTTCATCAATAGGTTTTTTGTATTCATCTACCAAGGCAAATGGAAAAACAGACAAATAGCATGACTGTTATACAGCAGTGCACAAGATGCTTCACAAAACAAATACGGGGGCCTGGTCCCTGCCCCAGAAAACTTACACTCAAAGAGTAGATGTGTAGCAGAGAGCGAATGTAACTAAGAAAGCAGGCGAAGAAGCACAAGGATCACCCCTAGTTCTGTCTCGGCAGGGTAGACATGTTACTCTATATCTGCAAGAACAACAAGGATGCATCTGACAAAGTGATTTGTACCCATGGAAGCTGATGCCCAAATTAGTCTTTAAAGTGCTGCAGGACTCCTGGTTGTTTTAATAGTTCTGTACATTTATAAACAGTAGAGATGTCAACATGTAGCCAACTACATGATTAATTGATTAGCCTGGGCTTATTGGTTAATCCTATCAGCTACACACACACATACATACCCTGCTGCCTCTGTCTCAGAAGCAGCAAGGGAGTGGATGGGAGTTGGTGCTTTTAAGCTTGCTCCCTATGAGCACTCGATCCGTGGAGCCGCCTCCCCCTCTCCCTGCACTACTGCCTCTGATTGAGAGGCAGCAGCATGGAGAGTAAGGGGGGCAAGTGGGAGCCAGTACATTAGGAAGCTGTCTTTCAAGCCAGCTCCCCGCATGGATTGGCTCACTCTACTATGTGCTATGTGATAAGACCTGAGCTGGACTATCATGTCCATTTCTGGGTGCCACTTTTCTGAACGATGTGAACAAATTGGAGAAAGTCAAGAGAAGAGTAACAAAAATAATTAAAGGTCTAGAAAACACTGCCTATGAAGATCGGGAAAAAATGGATTTGTTTAATCTGGAGAAGAGAAGACTGGGAGAGACTTAATGGTTTTCAATTACATCAAAGTTGTTACAAGGAGGAGGGAAACAAATTTTCTCTTTAAACTCCGAAGATAGGATAAGAAGCTGTGGTCTTAAATTGCAGTAAGGGAGATTTAGATGGAACTTTAGGAAAAATTTCCTGCCAGGGTGGTTAAGCACTGGAGCAATTTGGCTACAGAGGTTGTGGAATCTCCATCATGGGAGGTTTTTACGAGCAGGTTAGACAAAAGTCTGTCAGGAATGATTTAGTTATAACATAGTCCTTCCTTGCATGCAGGGGATTGGACTAGATCAGGGTTACTCAACTTTGGAAGTCCCGGGGACCACAATGATACCCGCAGTACATGCCGAGGGCCTCAACTTAAGAGTGGTTGCATATATATGCAAATAGCCTCTTTCACACTGACGGGCATGAATACAAAGCACTTCCCACAATGCCTTGGCATTCCCGGCACCACCTCCCTGAGGACTAGAAATGCTGACACCTGTACATGTTTGTTCTCATCCACTGTAATCCCCAGATCCTTTTCTGCTGAACTGCTGCCTAGCCCGTCGGTCCCCAGCCTGTAACAATGCTTGGGATTCTTCCATCCCAAGTGCAGGACTCTGCACTTCTCCTTGTTGAACCTCATCAGATTTCTTTTGGCCCAATCCTCTAATCTGTTTAGGTCACTATGGATCCTATCCCTGCCTTCCAGCATATCTACCTCTTCCCCTAGCTTAGTGTCATCTGCAAACTTGCTGAGGGTGTATTCCATCCCCACATCCAGGTCATTAATGAAGATGTTGAATAAAACCGGTCCTAGAACCTATCCTTGTGGCACTCCACTTGAAACCGATCGCCAACCAGACATCGAGCCATTGATCACTACCCGTTGGGTTTGATAATCTAGCCAGCTTTCTATCCATCTTACAGTCCATTTATCCAAGCCATATTTCCTTAACTTGCTGGCAATAATATTGTGGGAGACTGTATCAAAAGCTTTGTTAAAGTCAAGGTATATCACATCCACTGACTTCCCCACGTCCACAGAGGCAGTTTCCTCATCATGGAAACTACTCAGATTGGTCAGGCACGACTTGCCTTTGGTTAATCCATTTTGACTATTCCCGATCACATTCCCCTCTTCCAAGTGCTTCAAAATGGATTCCTTGAGGATCCCCTACATGATTTTTCTGGGGACTGAGGTGAGGCTGACTGGTGTGTAGTTCTGTGGATTGTCCTCCTTCCCTTTTTTAAAGATGGGCACTACATTTGCCTTTTTCCAATCATCCGGGATCTCTCCCGATCTCTATGGGTTTTCAAAGATAATGACCAAAGGCTCTGCAATGGCATTTGCCAACTCCCTCAGTACCCTCGGATGCATTAAATCCAGACCCATGGATTTGTGTATGTCTAGCTTTTCTAAATAGTTCCTAACCTGTTCTTTATCCACCAAGGGCTGCCAACCCCTCCCCATACTGCGTTGCCTAGTACAGTAGTCTGGGAGCTGACCTTGTCTGTGAAGACAGAGGCAAAGAAAGCATCGAATACTTCGGCTTTTCCCACATCATCTGTCACTAGGTTACCTCCCTTATCCAGTAAAGGCCCCACACCCTCTCTGATCACCCTCTTATTGCTAACATGCCTGTAGGAACCTTTTTTGTTACCCTTCACATCCCGTGCTAGCTGCAATTTCAATTGCACTTTTGCCTTCCTGATAACTCCCCTGCATTCTCGAGCAATATATTTCTACTCCTCCCTAGTCATCCATCCAAGCTTCCACTTCTTGTGAGCTTCCTTTTTGTGTTTAAGCTCACCAAGGATTTCCCCTGTAAGCTGATCTTGTCACTTAACATATTTGCTTTTCTTACTGTTCATCTGGATGGTTTGTTCCTGTGCTTTTAATAAGGCTTCTTTAAAATACTGCCAGCTCTCCTGGACTCCTTTCCCTTTCATGTTAGCATCCCAGGGGATCCTGCCTATCAGTTCTCTGAGGGAGTCAAAGTCTGCTCTTCTGAAGTCCAGGGTGTGTATTTTGCTGCTCTCCTTTCTTCCTTTTGTCAGGATCCTGAAATCTACCATTTCATGATCACTGTTGCCCACGTTGCCACCCACATCTACTTCTCTTACTAGTTCCTCCCTGTTTGCCAACAGCAGGTCAAGCTGTGGATGTTCCCTGGTCGGTTCCTTCAGCACTTGTACCAAGAAGTTATCCCCAGCTTTTTCCAAAAACTTCCTGGATTGTCTGTGTACTGCTGTAGTGGTCTCCCAACAGATGTCAGGGTGGTTAAAGTCGCCCATGAGAACCAGGGCCGGATCTGGAAGC
This sequence comes from Pelodiscus sinensis, assembly GCF_052426305.1. Lineage (NCBI taxonomy): Eukaryota > Metazoa > Chordata > Testudines > Trionychidae > Pelodiscus > Pelodiscus sinensis. The sequence continues at coordinate 13,147,493 of NC_143058.1, read as the reverse complement.
TTCTCTTAGTTGTCTGAAGAAAGCCTCGTTTACCTCATCCACCTGATCCAGTGGTCTATAGCAGACAACAACCACATCATCACCTCTGTTGTTCCTGACTCTAAACTTAACCCATAGACTCTCAACAGGCTTTTCTCCCTCTATATACTGAAGCTCTGAGCAATCATACTGCTCTCTTACAAACAGTGCATCTCCTCCTCCTTTTCTCCCCTGCCTGTTCTTCCTGAACAGTTTATACTCTTCCATGACAGTGCTGCAGTCATGTGAGTCATTCCACCAAGTCTCAGTTATTCAAATCAAATCATAGTTCTTTGACTACGCCAGGGCTTCTAATTCTTCCTGTTTGTTTCCCAGCCTTCTTGCATTTGTGTACAAACACCTTAAATAACCAGTTGATTGCCCTACTTTGTCCATTCGAATCAGGGGTCCTCCTTTGTTGCCTATTCCTCCTTGTTTTTCTTCCCAGTATCCCACTTCCCCACTTACTTCAGAGGTTAGGTCACTGTCCCCCAATGAACCCTAGTTTAAAGCCCTCCTCACTAGGTTTGCAAGCCTGCCCACAAAGATGCTCTTTCCTCTACTTTGATCCCACCTGTGGGCCACATGTTGAGCTCCACATAAACCCAAACTGCTCCGCGGGCCACAAAAAAACGGGCTGCATGTGGCCTGCGGGCTGTGTATTGAGTACCCCTGGACTAGATGACCTACTCAGGGCCTTTCTAGTCCTTCACTTCATAAGATTCTGAAATTAAAAAAAAGTTGTAGCAAGTAACATTTCTTTGTGCTTTTTGTCCAAGAGTTTCCATTCACAGTAAGGCTGCCCATATGATGAGGATTCAGTAGGAGCTGCTTCTTATCCACTGGAATTTTGTCTGATAGTTTCAAAGCCCTGTTATTCTTCGTGTCTTTAGAAGTAAAACTTGTAGCTGTTGTATGCAGAACTCGCTTTGCCTTAAAGGGGATGTAAATGACTCTTTGTATTAAAGGACAGCTGTGAGCGAGTCTACACAGAGTCAGCTTTTCTCTTTACTCCAAACATTGGTCACAGCACTGAACACTCATTCCACTTGACTGTTCATTCCTGTCTTGCATGGGGAAATTCTCATTGATATAGTAGTTTTGCTGTGAGCAAACGTTTTGTAGTTATGAACACAAACAGATGTTTTGATTAATGAAATGAAAAACTGGCACAGTTCAAATCCCTTGGAAGAAGTTCCTGCTACTCAAGGCCATCATATGAAAAACCAGGACTAGCCTAGTCAACAGAGACAATATGGTCACTTTATCTGTGGAGTCTGTCTGTGTCATGTACTTTTTACCACATTTCCATAGTCTGAGCCATGTTTACTATGACCAGCCTGTGACCTTAGCTTATAAATGCCATGATGACACCACAGCTGTTCGGCTGAAATATGTCTGGCAAATTCAGATGTATCCAAGTCTGTAGAGCGTGGGTGGATGGTGAAGGGAGGATTACATTTCTTAGATACTTTGAGATTATCATTTTACACAGCTCTGATCTCTCACCCATTGCCTTTTTTCCATACTTCATAATGCTTTTCCTTTTTTAAATCAAAGTTCATGTGTGATGTGGAAAAACTTAGCCCGAGGTGGGTGTGGAGAATGGGAAATCTCCAGCCATAGTAGAAGGTACACAGTCATTGGCATTTGTTTCTCGTTATGATACATGTTTACACACCAGCTCAAACATCTGCTGAAGATCTGGGCGGGAGCTTTGTTGGTCACAGCTCTCAGCCGCGTGTTGAGCTACATTTTGGAAACCGCAGTACAGCAAAAGAATAACAACGTAAGTGGAGATGATAAAAATAAAACTTGCCGTGGGAGTCTCTGTCTGTAATATATCACCTTTGGTTTTTTGTTTTTTCCAGTCTGGGTCTGGGTCGTACATACAGGAGAGGACCTAATTTAAAGGACATCAAGTTTATCTTAGCTGTGAGCATATTGATAACATGTGCTTGACGAGACATTGATGGCTGACTCAGGGCTTCTTTACATGGGGCAATTGACAGGCTGATCTGTAATGGTAACATTATACCACAGCTGTATAATTCCTCATGTGGATGCTATTCTGGAGGAATAGTGACTATTTCAGGCTAATAAGCCTGCTCTGGAAGTGGAGTTTTATACTGGCATAACTACAGTGCTGTCATGATACTGCTGGAGTTCTGCTAGTCAGTTTCCCCCATACAGACAAGGAGTAATAGGTACATATTGTGAGCCTTGTCCTCAGCTGGTGTAAATCCACGCAGGTCCATGGATTTCAATGGCATAGGTAGGCTACGTCTACACTGGCATGATTTTCCGAAAATGCTTTTAACGGAAAACTTTTCCGTTAAAAGCATTTTTGGAAAAGCACGTCTAGATTGGCAGGATGCTTTTCCGCAAAAGCATTTTTTGCGGAAAAGCGTCCGTGGCCAATCTAGACGCAGTTTTCCGCAAAAAAGCCCCGATCGCCATTTTCACGATCGGGGCTTTTTTGCGGAAAACAGTACTGTGCTGTTTATACTGGCCCTTTTGTGCAAAAGTCTTTCGGAAAAAGACTTTTGCCCAAACGGGAGCAGCATAGTATTTCTGGAAAAGCACTGACAATCTTACATGAGATCGTCAGTGCTTTTCTGGAAATTCAAGAGGCCTGTGTAGACAGCTGGAAAGTTTTTCTGCAAAATCAGATGATTTTGCGGAAAAACTTGCCAGTCTAGACACAGCCGTAGGGTTTACATCAGCTGATGATCTGACCGGGCCTATTTTAGTTGTATTCCAAAGGTGGATTATAGTTTTGTGGGGCCGGGAATCAGACCAAATTGGGTCGCTTCTCCACCCCTTCTGCCTGCACCCTTCATCCCTGGTTCTCCTGCCAGGGAGTGAAGCTGGGGCTCAAGAGCTTCACCTGCTCCCCTGGAGTGCTGGGTGGATGGAGAGGGGCAAGATCCCATGTCCCATCCTGCTGTCTGGCAGACGTGTCAGGCCGATAGAGCAGGTTGGGGCGGGGGAGCCAACGGCCTGGGCAAGATGTGTGGGAGACAGTTGCACACTCTGAGAAGGGGTGGGGCCTCAGGCAGAAGGGGCGGGGCCAAGAGCAGACAGCCTTCTGAGCTACCTGAAGCCCACAGCACCCCAGCAGCCATTTAAAGGGCCCAGGGCTTCAGCCACCACTGCTGCCACAGTTGCAGCAATGGTGGCTGGCAGCCTTGGGCCCCTTTGAATCACCAGGCCCTGGGGCAGTTGTCCCTTTGCCCTTCCCCCATCAGCAGGCCTGTGTGGGAGCACCCATTTTTCTGGGGCCCCCAATTCACTAGGACCACAGTGGTAGGGTGGCTAATCCACCACTCCATTTATCTATAGTTTCTGCAGAAATTTAAAATAGAACCATTTTTTTTCTGAAGCCATATTGGTTATTACAAATTTAGGGCTTAAGCCAGTTGGGGAATGTGTCACATGTGTTGGAAACTAGACCATCTCCATGGGCAGGGGAGGGGGAGAGAGTGTCTGTCTACGTAGCAGCTAGACATCCACAGCTGTCCCGTGTTAGCAGACTCATGGGGTTCAGACTGTGGGGCTGAGCCCCATGAAGACATTTCGTGTGTGTGTGTGTGTGTGTGTGAGAGTGAGAGTGAGAGTGAGAGTGAGAGTGAGAGTGAGAGTGAGAGTGAGAGTGAGAGTGAGAGTGAGAGTGAGAGTGAGAGTGAGAGTGAGAGTGAGAGTGAGAGTGAGAGTGAGAGTGAGAGAGAGAGAGAGAAAAAAGAAAAAATAAGGATTCCCACGTCTCAGCTTCCAAATCCATTTTCTCATGGTTTACATTTAAACTCCTTGTGTTTGCAGAACATGGCTTTGTTGGGTATTCAGCAGAACTTCTGCTTAACAACACACTACCAGACTACAGTACAGGGGAGTCCTTCTTCACCGTTTTCGGAGTGTTCTTCCCAGCCGCGACAGGTACTGTGCATTTTATTTCCTGAAGCTGTGTCTCCTAAGCTGCATTGCAGAAGTGAGCCCAGGTAGCAGTGTGATCCGGTCTTAGCACCTTTAAAGGCAGCAACGCAAGCAGCTCTCCTGCTTATCGGAGTTGGCTGTGCCACCCTGCCTCAGAAAGTGCATGGGAAATCAGGGATTCTGGGATGCCTCACATCCTGCACAGCCTCACTGTCCTCTTTCATGCAATCTTCTTTTTCTTTCTGGTCAGAAATTCCATGTGGTTTTTAACCTATTGGTGCTGAACTGTGGTTGGTTTGACCTCCTAATTCTCATGCTTTTTTTTCTCCCTAATGAACATTGACTCTTATCTTGACTCCTTGATACAGGAGGCTGGAATTCTTTTGTATGCAGTGATTGTTATCTGAGTAACCTGTCCTGACCACCAGAGCAGAAAGTTAGGCATTGGTTTAGGTCAGTGTTAGACTCTACTATTAACCCAGCGTGTCACATTTGAGCAAGATTTATTTTCTACATTTTGGGTAACACCTCTGAAATAAGCTAGATGGGCATTCTGCTCCCGTTTTAGATGGGGCAACTAATGCATGGGTAAGTTTTACTTAAGGTCACTCAGCAAATCAGTGGTAAAATTGGGAACAAGTCCTGGATATGTTGACCCCTAACCCTCTGCTCAGTGCACCAGCCCACAGTTACCCTCTCTCCCAACTTACAGGTTTTTCTTCGCAACAGCCTCTCTTGCTGTAGCTATTGAGAGACTCTTCCTAATGAGTGCTGCTGTATTGATGTGGTGATATGTGTAAGGTGAGGCAGGTGGCATGGTGCATGAAATACCATTGCTTATCATGCCAGCTGACACTTTTGCTAAATTTAATTGTGAGGCTGGTTTTATTTCGCTTCCCTCAATTAACAAAAAGACCATACAAATTGAATCTGGCCACACCAAGGGGGAATGAAATCACCATCAATTCGTGTTAGAATACCTCTTGTTGATGCTGTTTTCATGCTATAAAAAGTACCGATTGTAAGCAGTTTCCATGGTGATGAATCCTTGGATTATAGAATGAACTTTGAGAGGATTAGCTCTAAGCAACTAGCTGAAAGTCATTAGCAGAGTTGCTGCAATACAAGGAGGCATATTATAGGGTTTCATAAAACAGATGGAATAAACGAGTGTTCCAGGAGCATAAATACTTGTTTTGTTAGAAATCTACCTTGGATGCTTTGGAAGAGCAAGTGTTCCCCTTGCTTCCCTTTTGTCCCAAGGTATTCGCTTAGCCAGCCTGATCTCCAAGGCTACGTGAACTTATTGCAAAGACTGACTGAGGAATGTTTCTTTCAGTGGCTTGTGTGGCGCTTAACAGAAGGGAATTTGCTTCCCATTTCCTTAAACACTCCTGTAGTGCTGTTTGGACGATGCTAACGATAAAGGGAGTGTTTGCTAGCGTGGGGCTAGAAGAGGTGCTGATGTGTCGGGCCTCTGCGTCTCCTGTTTTATGCATTTTTGGAAGCTTTTGTTGAGTAGCTGGAATACTTGCCCTTTTGCTCACTTGTTATGGAAAGACTGAAGCACCTCAAAGGCTTTTGAATCCTCTATCATTGTTCTAACACAACCTAAGGGCTTCATCTTCCATGGGGATTGAGTGTATTCAGTACCTTAATGGAAACTCGGCCACTGTGAAAGTACCTGAGTTATTTCTTGTTTGCCTTTCGTTGGACATGCTTATTCTAAGCCCAAACAAGTTGGGCAGTGATTTGGCTGGCAGTTTCTTGCATATGCCCAGTGAGAGTTTGTAGTACTTTGAAACATTTCCTGTGCTATCTTATCAGCGTAGCTAATGGCACCATAAGCTCCCCCCCACCCCGGGAGAATTACTGCTCCAAGTTCAGCTTCAAGATGTAGCATCCCAGGAAAGGCAATGGCAGATGATATTGTTTTTCATTTCTCTCTTACTCGTGATTACTGTCTATGGAGTGCAGCATCTCCTAACCAGATAAACAGGGGGAAAAGGAGTACAGTAGAGTTGCAGAGTTAGGTCCATCAATGGCTATTAGCTAGGATGGGTAGGAATGGTGTCCCTGGCCTCTGTTTCTTTGGAAATGGGTGACAGGGGAGGGATCACGTGAGGATTACCTGTTGTGTTCCCTCCTTGTGGGGCATCTGGCATTGGCCACTGTCAGCAGACAGGATACTGGGCTAGATGGACCTTTGGCCTGACCCAGTATGGCCGTTCGTATAATTATGCACGTCAAAGGTACGAATGGACTGGTCAGTCACACGCCTCGTTTGGACCAGGAAACATGCAATCAGACAGCTGAGCCCCTGTAAGCAAACACAGGGGTAGGTAGGCCATTGTACAGTTTTGGTGTAGACCAATCCTAAGTGACCTGCTCTATATCATGCATGAAGTCTGTGGTGGAGCTGAGAATTGAACCTAGGTTCCTTGAGTTCCCATTCATTCCCTTAGCCACAAGACCATGCCACAAAAATTGTGAGGCACTCAGCCATGGCCCTTAGCTAGATTCTGGTTTGTTAGCTAAGACAAAGGGGAGTAGCATGCATTTTCTTCTCTCCCCTCCTTCAGTAACAGTCCCTTGTAGAGTCAGACTGATTGAACTGGCAGGAGAGAGGTTTTGATATGATGACTTTTTAATAATAGAAGTGAAATAATCAAGGAACTAGAAGGTTCTGCTCGTATGGGGACAGTCTGTCAGAATGCAAAGAGTGCTGTTCCTCAGCTTCTATTTGAGGGTTTTGTGATGGATGATGAAGACCTCTCTCTCAGCTTTTCTCTGCTGGACATTGCAGGATTTATGTCTGGGAGTGAAGAGGAACTTCACAGAAAGAAACCATTAGAGTTCCAAGTTCAGAATGGTTAAAGTACATTCACTTTGTGGAGTTCTGTATGGTGGGGGCTGAGTGGGGTTTGGAGGTTGGAACTATCTCAGAGTGAAACGATTTCATAGGGCAGTGATTTTCAACCTGTGGTAGGACTATGTCTAAAGAGTCTGGAAAAGGTGGTTGTTACCGTAGAACAGTGTTTTCCAGTCGATGGCCCATGGACTCCTAGGAGTCCGCACACTGTGTCTAAGGTTTCCAAAGGAGTCTGTATCTCCATTCAAAATTTTGTAGCAGTCTGCAAATGAAAAAAAAAGTTGAAAACCACAGCCATAGGGCATAGAAGTAGAGGGTTAGAGTAATGGGAAGTTCTTTCCAAATGCTAGCCTTTAATAAATCCATTATTAATAGTGGAAATACTCACACATAAGGTAACATTAAGAACTAGAATGTATCATTGAAGTGATATTAAGGAAACTGTGCTGCTCTGTGTAATGAGGCATCAGGCTCCAATTATGCGTGGGCCCCTGTGTATCGCACCACTTGTGAGCAAACACTTTTCACAGAGCAATTAATCCAAAGCTGACCTCAATGGAAATCTACACAACACTTTCAAAAGACAAGCCTGAGAGCTCAAATGTATAACTTTGCTAGACACTAAAAATCCTGGTCTTAATAAAAAATACTGGATTTATGGCTTATCATAACGTGTAGCCCACTAACCCGCTTTTTTGTCCTATGACTGCTGAGATATTAATTGGCCACTTCACCTTGAATTGTTTCTTAGCATATATGTTAACTACTCATGCTAAACAATCTGTTCCCCCATGTATTTGGCTGTGACATTCTGAGTACCTTCTAAGTCTGAAGAAGAGCTTTGTGTAGCTCAAACGCTTGTCTCTTTCACCAACACAAGTTGGTCCAACAAACAATATTACTTCACCCACCTTGTCTCTGAAGTGAAGCTGAGTATATTGTACTTTCTGGGGATTTCATTTAAAGAAAAATAAGGCTGTGTTCCAAATTCTGTTGTTTCTCTGGATTTCCAGCAGTCCGAGTGGAGTTCGTCCGGTTTTACACCGACACTAGGTTTGCCTGGTGCCCAGTTTTTGACTGAAAAGTCTGGTCAAAAGGGGTTTGTAGGGTACCTGGTCAGAAGCACTGACTGGATTTCAAAAGTCTGAATAATGCCTGCAGGGCACCAGAAAAGGGGACTCGGCACTTGAAAACACCACCTGAGGAGGGGGCCACCAATGCCTGAAGCCATGGGGACCAGGAGGGACCAGGGCAGGGGACAAAGCAGCATGGGTGAGAATGGGGAGGGTCCCAAGTAATCAACCTATGCCAGTCACTTCTCAGTTGGGGCTACCTCTTATCTGCATCTTGTTGGCGGGAAGGCAGTCAGGATCTGTGTCACTTCTCAGCCTGGCTCTGCAGAGGCAGGTGAGTCCTGGGGCGAGTGAGTGAGTGAGTGATGGGAGGGAGAGTGAGTGGCTGAGGCAGAGCCTGTGGGGTCCAGGTTTAAGAAATGTGAAAGTTGGAAACGCTAAGTTAGTCTCAAATTCTTCTCCTAGTAATCTATTTCTTTCCATGCAATAGCCACTTAAAGCATTTCAGAGGAAAGGAGTGTTTAGCTGGCTTTGTTCTTAAAAGTTCTGTAATTTAATGATAAAGAGGTGATCCATGTGCGTGTGTACGTACATACATGTTGCTGTCTTGTATGTGTATTTATGGGTATGGAGGAATATTGACCATGTCACAAAGGCTAAAATAATTACTGTCGAGGGAGTAAAAATACCTGTATTTTTATAACTTCTCCAAAGCACAAATGAATGTATTTTTTTCATTAACACAATATATATACCCCCACCTCTGTGACTTCCACTCCAGTTCATCTGATGAAGTGGGTTTTACCCATGAAAGCTTATACCCTAGTAAACCTGTTAGTCTCTAAGGATACGTCTACACTAGCTCGTTAGTTCGACGAGGAGTAACAGTAGTTCTAATTAGGATCTTTAATTCGAACTACCTACTCCGTGTCGCGTGTAGCCGCGGGCACGGAGTTCGGACTAAGGGATTTAAAAATGGCGGTGCCCGGGAACATGCAAATGAAGCCCAGGATATCTAAGTGTAGACATACCCCAAGCTACCCACAGGACTCCTCTTTTTTTTTTTTTTTGCAGATACAGACTAACACCCCTCTGAAATGATTTTTTTTTTTCAAAAAATTGCGTGTGAATGCATTCCAAATTAGTCTGTATTATTGCCATGACTTCACATGTGTGCTTGATGAATGGGTAACCAGTAAACATTGCCCTTCCTAGGTGATGCTTATTGGGTAATGTTTGAGCAGTGTCACACTGTGCCAGGGTGGGAGCCAGCTTTCTGAGGTCAGCAGCCCTGCTGGGCCAGCAAAGCTGAGAGCAGCTGCCCCATGGACTATCCCCGACTTGGGATCTTGATTAATTGGTTAACCAGTTAAATCTAATGTTTTAACCAGTTAACTGATTAAAATGGATTTTACATCCCTAGTATGGAACTGGACATGTACGCATTTAACTGGGAATTTACATGTGCAAAGAGCCACAGAAACTGCACAGCTTATATCGTTGCTTTCACAGTGGCAGTAACTGCATGCACAAAGTGGACACAGTTGTTGGTGCCTCAGAGAGGTAGCCGTCTTAGTTGGTAACTTAAAAACACTTAAAAAATGATGAGTGGTCCTATAGCACTTTAAAGACTACCAAAAATAAATAGATAGATAGATAGTATCATGAGCTTTTGTGAGCACAACCCACTTCTTCAGATGAGTGGAGCAAAAGGCACAGAAACTCCAAAATTTAAAGCAGAAAAAGAGAGGAGAGGGGGAGGGAAAAACCCCTGTCAATTATAGTGTCCATGCTAAATGAAGCTAATAGAATGGGCTGTAAATGTTCGATACTTAGCTTTTGAGGTCATTTGGGTGTTGAATATAATGGCCCAACCAGTTCATGTCTTTGTCCTTGGGTGATAGTGTCAAATTTGCATATGAAGGCCAGTTCCACCGTTACTCCTCGTGGAATGAGGAGTAATGGTAGTTCGAACTAGGAAGCCTAGTCCGAACTACCTAGTTCGTGCTGCATGTAGCCGCGCGGCACGGGGTTCGAACCAGCCGGGATTTAAAAATGGCGGCGCCCGGCTTATGCAAATGAAGCCCGGGAAATTCAAATCCCGGACTTCATTTGCAAGTGCGGTATGCCTACATTACCCTCCTATTTCGAAATAGGAGGGTAGTGTAGACATACCCCCACTGGGGTACCCCTTTGTACATAGGTCTGAGACAGGAAGGAGTGCACCGCCTCGCATGAGGCCTAGCATAACGCCGGGGTGATGGAGAATACACCTAGGGACCGACAGGTGGCCTGTACGCTAGGTGGGAAAGGCTGAGACTTTCCAAACCGCCAGCCTAGCCCTGCCTACGCTCCGCCCCCAGAACGCCTGCTGTAGGCTACTCAGGCAGAGTGTTGCTGTCCTCAGCACCTGCCCTCTCCAAGCTCCTTACCAGGGAGGCTGCAGCCATGTTTCCTCCTCCATTGCTGGTGCTTCACGTGCTACCCACCCTTGCCATGTTCTGGGGCCGGGAAAGCTGGAACCATGCACCCTCCTCCCTCCCCAGTGCTCCGTGCACCGCCTACTCTCCCCATGATCCTGGGCTGGGGAGGCTGGAGCTGCATGCCCGCCCCATGTTCTCAGCCTAGAGAGGCTGGAGCTACATGCCCTTCCTGTGCTTAAAGGCTGGGGAGGCTGGAGCTGCATGCTCCAGGCCAGGTAGGCTGGGGCCACATGCAACCCAGGGAGGCTGGAGTCACCCGCTTTCCCCATGCTCCAGGGCCGGGAAGGTTGAGGACACACACTCTCCTCTCTCCCTGTGTTTTGGGGCCTGGGAGGCTGGGGACATGCGTCCTCCTCCCTCCCCGTTTTCCAGGCCTAGGGAGGCTGAGGATGCATGCCACCCGCCCTCATCCTCTCCCCATGTGGGGACAGGGAGGTGGCTTGGCTCCCATGGGGGGCAGGGCCTCAGCAGAAGGGGTGGGCTGGGACTGGGGCTGAGGGCTAGGCACCCCCAGCCCTACCTTCACCAACTGCCTGTGTATGGACCCTCTGTCAGGGTTTCCTCAGAGCAGGAAATCCTGTCATAAGCACAAGAGCAATCTCTGCCAACCCCCAAGTTCACTCCAAAGAAGATGAATCCCTCTCTGACCCTGTCCAAATCAGGCAAGTCTTTGCACCTAGCTCCCAAAGACCTAAGTCCCAGATCCATGATAAATAAGCAGAGTAGCACCACTTCCAAACTCCACACCAGCAATGCCACTGCCAGTATCAATGAAGAGCATCCATAAAGAATTTCAGCCACCGGGGGTATCACAACAACCTTCACTGAAGAAAGTGAGTCCAGACAGGAGATCTAGAGCTACCTGGAACCGGCCTCCCCTACCCAACCAAAACACTCTCCTCGGGATCCATGGTGCCTTAGGAACCTCCGTAACACACCTTCAATCCTTCCTACTGCCCCTATTACCCAGGACTATGTAATATAGTAAAGTCGTATTTCCCCTTCCTTCAAAGAGAGCAACCAAAACTTCCTCCTGACCCTATAGAAGAGGATATCATCCATTCCAGCTATACCATAGACTTTCCTTATCCCCCCACAAACCCTTCCCTGTCCAGATACCATTCTCACCAGGAGATCCCCCTTCCAGGGGCCAGAATTTTCCCTTCACCATGGAGCAATAGAGCAAGTACCTCTTTAGTATCGGGGGAAAAGGTTCTATTAAAAATATACCCTAATTCCCAAAAAGAAGGGAGGGTTGACACTCATTCTTGACTGGCAACACTTAGTGGCTACGTCTACATTGGCCCCTTCTCCGGAAGAGGCATGTTAATTTCCAACTTCAGAATAGGGAAATCCGCGGGGGATTTAAATATCCCCTGCGGGATTTAAATAAACATGGCCGCCGCTCTTTTCCCGGCTTGGGGAAAAGCCGGAAAAAAGCGTCTAGACTGGCGATCCTCCGGAATAAAGCCCTTTTCCGGAGGATCTCTTATTCCTACTTCAAAGTAGGAATAAGAGATCCTCCGGAAAAGGGCTTTATTCTGGATGATCGCACCAGTCTAGACGCTTTTTTCCGGCTTTTCCCCAAGCCGGAAAAAAAGCGGCGGCCATGTTTATTTAAATCCCGCGGGGGATATTTAAATCCCCCGCGGATTTCCCTATTCTGAAGTTGGAAATTAACATGCCTCTTCCGGAGAAGGGGCCAATGTAGACGTAGCCAGTCAGTTTAGTCACAAATTAAAATTATGTTTGGTTACAGTGGAATCAATGATACCATCTCTGGAAAAGAACCCTTGGTTCACGACTCTTGAAATGAGAGACACGTGGGCATTCACTCTTCCCACAGATGATTCTATAGATTTATAGTGGATCACAACCATTATCAAGACAAGCCACTTCCATTTGGTCTAGAGCTGCTCTCAAGGTCTTCCCTCGACATGCAACCAGCATCAACATTGGTGTTTTACCTTGCAGAGAATGAAACGAATAAGAAAGCCAGATAGATTTTTCATTACTATAGCAGAACGCATTTGAGGTCAAATTGGATCCTCCCAGAAGTTCCTTAAGGGTATGTCTACACCACACCCTAAACTCGAAATAAGATATGCAATTTGAGCTACACAAATTGCGTATTTTATTTTTAATCTATTTTTACATTTGAAATCTGGTGGGTCTACACAGCGACAAATTTCAAAATAACACGTTATTTTGGGCCATCCCTTATCTCTCGTGCAACGAGATTTGCCAAGGTGGCTAAATAGTGCTCCCATTATTTCAAAAAATATTTTGAAATAATGGGCGGCTTGTGTAGATGCAGGGTAGCTATTTCAGGAACCTTTGGTATCCCAAAATAGCCATGCAGTGTAGACATACCCTAAGTGATTCTGTATCCTACTCCATTATCAGACGGTACATTGAGTTAGGGCTCACTCTATAAGGTACAAGTGGCCTCTGAAGCATTTTTCAAGAGGTCCCCTGCTTAACATTTTCAGGTCACCTATTTGGAGCTCCTTCCATACATCGATGAAACATTATGCCTCGATCAAAGACTCTTTCACTGATGCATCATTTGGACAGCAGTTCAACAACAGCTATACCACCTGCATCCTCCTTCTCTTTAAGAAATACTTGTCAACCACCACGCCACAGAATACAACATAAGGACGTGCACTCAGGGACAGGAGAGTTAAGGTTACTTACCTTGTTGAAACTGGAGTTCTGCAAGATCCGTCGTCCCTTTCTGTATTTCACTACCTGCCCTGTTTCTCTTCTGCTTTGGATCTTGACATGATTTGTGGTGGAAAAGGAATTGAAAATGGGGTTAATCCACCCTGTCCCATCCCACCCCACCCCTTATGCCCTACAGAGAGTAGGGATGCAGGTGTGGACCAGCCTAGCTTACTTGCAAAAACCCTGTAGTTTCAGACACATGGAGCATATATGTACTCACAATGGAACATAAATAGTTATCATACATCTCAAAGACCTCTAGTTACCAAAAGGTAAGTAGCTCTTGAGGTCATTTTAGTGTGAAATATCATTGCATTGAAACTGAATTTTGGAATACACTGTATCTGGTGTTTCAAAGTGACAGCAAATAGATTCAGAAGTCTTGGGCTAAAGAGTCTGCTGATGCAAAATGGCACAGCTCCACTAAGGCTGTGGAGTGGTGCCAATGAACGTGAATCGAGAATTTGGCCCCTTTTAGAAATGATCTGGCATTGTCCACTTCTCATCTCCTGAGGAATGAAGGAGATGAGGAATAGAAAGGCCTTTCCTCTTTACCTTGACCAATGTACTAGGCCATGTAAAAATCTTTGTCATGTGAAAGTGACGGCTGTGAGCACTGACAATTTATAAAGCAGGGGTGGGGAATCTCAGGTCTAGGGCCAGATGCAGCCCCCGGCTTGCCTGGATCTGGCCCCTGAGACTAAGGGGTTCCCCCCACCGCAGGGCTGGAGCACACAAAATCTACTAGCCTGGGCCCCGCAAGGCTCTGGTATGTGAGGGGAATGTGGGAAATGTCTTTCTCCTTGTCAATCAGGGGCCACATTGCTGGGGGAAGGGGTGGTGTTTGATTTTTCATTGTTTGCTTCTTGCTTGTGTGTGGCCCCTGACTGATTTTTCTGTGGGTCAGTGGTCCCCGACCCAAAAGAGGTTCCCCATCCCTGCAGTAAAGTGTAGGTGGTGCAGGCTGTTGATTGTCTCTGACCTATGATGTAAGTAGCACTCTCCTGCAAAAGTTTTACTGTGTCCATCCCCGCTGAATAGGATTATGTTGGGTGGTGTTGTGCTGCACAGGCTTTCTTGATACTCCCCTGGTTTCCTGGTTGACTTGACTACATTTTTATCCTGCCTTGCCATGATCTGCTTTGGGAGATAGTAGTCAGTATGGAAAATCCAGGCTGCTATCGGATTGAAACAGAGACGTGTTTCAGTTCTCTCTGTGAACCATCAGCAGATAGGATTGTTCAAACTGGGAGGGGAATGAATGTTTCCTTGGGGGCTGATCTATGTCTGGAGGAGAGAAATGTCCCTGCTTCTCATGTTGATTTTTGGCCAGTGTTTTTTTTCTTGAGAGCTAGAATTTTTGGAGGAACTCCCTCCTGCTGCTTGCCAGTCAAAGCCATTCTTCCTTGTATTTAGCAGGGCGGGCTTTATTATTAAGGGTAGGCAGGTTGCTGCTTCATTGTAAAGAGCGGTTGTTGCATCTGCTATTCAGGAAAGCACTTCGTGAAATGCCAGCTATCCCCGTGGGTGTAACATGGCTTTTGTGGACAAGGTGGCTAAGAATAAAACTGCAAGAAAGCTCTGGCACCACCTGTAACTCCTGAACTTCCCTGGTCCTATTCTCTGAGACCTGCATGTTGTATACAGGAGGCTGTATTGGCCTGTATGGTCGATGATGCCCATATTAATTCTTGTGCTCTATATCAGTGGTTCTCAAACTTTTTGGCCTGTGGCCCACCAGGCTCAATGCAAAACTGTCTGTGGACCACCTGTTGCTAGTGGAAACTTGCCGTTAATTACGTGATTGCGCCTGAGCCATTTTGCTAGGGCTGCAGCTTGGGAGAATGATTTAATTTAACAAGTAAAAAAGGAAATATTAAATTATTAAACAGAGGAAGCCCATTAACTTTCTCATGTTCGTTTTTCAAACTTTGTTTTAAGTAAAGTAAAATATTAATTTATGTCCAACACAAACAGTTTCAATGTTTTCTCTCTTTATGGTGGGGTGGGGAACCTTTCTTGGATCAAGGGGCACTGACCCACAGAAAAATTATTTGAGGACCATACAAGTGAGAAGCAAAACAGCTCCTCCCAAAACTCCCAACCCTCACCGATGTGGCCCCCAACTAACACACCTCCTCTGGAGCTCCAGCAGCATGGGGCGAGGTGGACTGACAGGAAGGACTGAGGTTCAGAGCTTTCCATGGGCCGGATTTACTCTTCTGGGGTTTTGGGGTTAGTGGATTTTGTGGAACACCCCTCCAGGCTCTGGGGTGCAGACAAAAATGAGGGGTTCAGTATGCAGGACAGGGCTGCAAGTGAGTGGGATGGGGTGAGAGTACAGGATATGGGTGAGAAGTAGGATGCATGAGCAGGTTAGGAGTAGAGTAGCTGGCCAGTGGGGAGGAGGCAAGAGGAAGGAAAGGAACAGGTTGTGGGAAGGGCATCTGACCAGGGAGGAGGATTCAGAAGCAGGCTGAGGGTGGGGTGTGTAGCTGGGGAGAGGGTACAGGAGCAAGGGAGGGTACAGGAGTAGTCTGGGGATAGGATGTGTGGCCAAGTGGATCCAAGGGGGTGGGTGCAAGAGCAGGCTGGGACTACGGGGTCTTGGTGGGGGGCAGTGCAGGAGCAGGGTAGAGTGTGGGGTCTGGGCATGAAGGGAGCACTTACTTGGTTTCGAGCCCCACGCTTGTCTCAGGCATCGTGTCTCAGGCATGCTTCCTACTGCTCCCATTGGCCAGATTCCAGCCAACAGGAGCAGTGGGGAAAGCCTCCAGGCAGCACGTCAGGGCTCTGCTGTTTCCCCAGCCAGAGGAGGGGGGAAGGCAGCACCTGGAGTCACTTCTGGCTCCGCTTTGTTCTGCTTCTTTCCCAAGAGGTGGATCTAGTGGGGAGGCTCAGGGCTTCTCCCCCAAGAGGGAAGCTAGCGCTGGCACTCCAACTTCATAGGGGGAGGAGGATGCAAGGCTGGAGTGCCGGCGCGGGTTTCCTGCTGCGGGGAGGTAGAGGGAGGATAGAAAGGGGGTGGGACTGAGCTTGAGCCATGGACCACCTAGACGGCGACCGTGGACCACTAGTGGTCTATGGTCTGCAGTTTGAGAACCACTGCTCTATATAATCTATCGTACTCACATGGTCCTGGGACTGTACATCAGAGTGGCTCAAAGCTCTTAGTGTACTTCTCTCCACACACCACTGTGGATAAGGAAGTACCGTAAATTAGTGAATATAACACGCATCCAAGTATAACACTCATTCATTTATTACCCACAGTTTTTCTATTGTATGTAAAAAATATATTAAATACCCGCGGATGTATATACCCCGCAGGTTTTCGTAAAGAACAATAAACTACCAAAATCTGTGTTGGCTTCTTTTCATTAGGTATAAGCATAGTATAGAATACTAGGGTATGTTGAATCATCCTTTCTGTTTATGGTACTATTGAAACCCTAAACTGCTTGCGGTACCGTAATTGTCCCAACTTTGAAGTTGTAGGCATTCAGCAGTACAGCTATTGCTTGCATGAAAGGCAAAACCAGTATAATTTTGTGGGTCAATTAACATTATCACAGAACAAAGTCATCAACTATCATATCCAAGAGACTTCTGCCGCCTTCATAAAAGAATCTGATGGTCTTTGATATGGTTGCCACTTGCCAGCTATGAACATTGAAGATTACGACGTCATGCAACCCGATAATACTGGATCTTGGTATAAGGGTAATGAACCACGGCTGAGGCCGCTGAGCTATAAAAAAGCAATAAGCACTACCCTAGTACCAGTATATAAGACCCATACCAACCACAAAGTTTTACAACTTTTTCAGTTTATAACAAATATTGTCCAAGAAAATATTTTTAAAGATGCCTAGTGCAAATCACATACAGCCGATTTTAAACTATCTGTTGTTAAATATGCAAAAGAAAATGGCAGTAGAGCATCAGGCAGAAAATTTTCCATTAATAAAAAGTCTGTTCGTGAGGGGAGAAAAGAAGAAGAGGAGATTGAGAAATTAAATCCTTGCAAAAGAGCGCGCCGAGGAAAGAAAGCCAAGTGGCCAAATCTAGAAGAAAACCTGGCAAAGTGGGTTCTTGCACAGAGAGATAGCCAACGTGCAGAAACGAGTCTCTTAAAATATTACTACAACGTGATACCAGTAATATGAGTAAAAATCTAATTGCATAACATGTGGACATATATACCCTGCGGGGGGGGGGGGGAGGGGGATGCGTGGTAGGGAAAAACTTGGACAACCCGTGGGCTATATTCGTTAATTAACGGTAGTATTATCCCCATTTCACAGATGAGAAACTGAGTGGTCAAATGACTTGCCCAAGATTGCACCAGAGTCAGTTCCAGGATAGGATCCTAACCACTGAACTTCCTTCCGCCTCAGTGGTGTTCACTTCGTTGCCACGGAAGGTGTCCCTTGCAGACTGCAATCTACTGGAATGGCAATGAGTCCCCTTTGCAGTGGGGTTTCTGCCAAGGGAGTTGCTCTTGCCTAGTCTTTGGTTCCGGAAGAAATGCCGCACAAGGGGCCAGTCACTTCAGGGGAGAGCCTTAGAATCATAGAATCCCAGGGCTGGAAGAGACCTCAGGAGGTCATCGACTCCAGCCCCCTGCCCAAAGCAGGACCAACCCCAACTAAATCACCTTTAACATGACTCAGACTCTTGCTGAATCGGGGCTGGTTGTCACTTATTTACCACCTCTACTCCGGCTTCAGCATTCTGATGCTGCATTAAAACAACTAATTCCTGGCCGCATTGACAGTTGAATGGCAGACCATTGCTTGGTCGCTTGCTCCCCCGGTTGGCATCAGCGACTAGCGTTTTGGAGTCAGTTCCTGGCTGTTCAGCTGAGATCTCACCCCTTTTCTCCCTTTCTGACCCATGACCAGTATTGATTGGCTTGAGGTCCAGAAATCCTTGAATCAGAGGGGTCGGTGTAACACCAGAGTCTTGGGGGAATAGGAAATAAAGTGAGCCAAGGGATTTCCAAGCATTCCTCCCTCAGATTGTCCAAATTCTCATCATGCTTTTAAAGTAACATGGCTACTTTTCTCTTCGCCAGTATCTGAATACTTCTAGGAAGTATAAAAAACGATTTTTGACCCAGAAGAATAGTCTTGTGCATAGGTCAGTGAACTGAGTGAGACTCAGGCATTGTGAGTTCAGACTCTACCTCAGGAGTGGGGAACCTTTTTGGGTCAGGGGCCGCTGGCCCACAAAAAAATCAGTTGAGGGCTGCACACAAGTGAGAAACAAACACAACCCTCTCTCCCCCCCCCCAAGCCCTCACTGATGTGGCCATTGACTGAGACGGGGAAAGACACTCCCCACATTCCCATCACACACCAGAGCCTAGGATAGTAGATTTGTGTGCTCCAACCCTACAGGAAGTGGTGAGGGAGGGGCTGCAGCACCAACAGGGGTTCCCAGTGCTGGGGTGGGGGAGCCCCAAGCCTCGGGGGCTGGATTCAGGCAAGCTATGGGCTGTATCCAGACCCTGGGACTTGGGTTCTCCACCCCTGCTCTCGCTTTACCACAGCCTCACTCACTGTATGATCTTGGGCCAGTCCGTTAGTCCCTTTGTGCTTCAATTTGCCAGGCTGCAAACTGGGGGATAATTCTCCCTTTCTTCTGTCCTTTTGTCCGTTGTGTCTATTTAGATTGTAAACTCGGTGGGATAGAGTCTGTCACGTACTGTGTATTTCTATGTGTCTATCAGCTTGGGATCCCATCTGGGGCCTCTAAGAGCTATTGGCGTATAAATAATAATAACAGTTTAGTTACATTGTCCTCAGTTCTGTCATGTGCTTTGTGTCTCTCTCTGGGCTTACCACTTAACCTCTCAGAGCTTTGGTTCCCCTATCTGCAAGCTAGAGATAATAGCTATCTCACACGGGTGTCGGGAGCTTTAACTGACGTCTGCAAAGCAGATTCTTGCACGGAAGATGGCATGTGCCTGCCCGGTGTTATTCTCTCTCAATTAAATGTGCGTGGGATTGCTGGGAGACACAGGCAGTACAAGCCATTTTCTAATAAAGGTTGTCTCTCGTGGACATAAGATCTGTGTGGGTGTAACTGCATGTGTCAGAGTTGGGTACTATGGCCTGTTGAATGGACACTGGGATGAATAGCAGCACTTTTCTATTGACAATTGAATAACACTGTTTTCCATGATGTTTGTATTAAGATAAGACGTTTTTGTTTAAATTCATGCTTTCCCCCCCTCTCTTGTCATTGTCCAGTCTGAACAAAGGGTGCTTTGTGGGCATGGTTTTGGTAGCTTGTTACCATTGGATACAGGGGTTGAATGGTGACTTATTTACAAAGCTACGGGTATGGTGTGTTTGCCGCAGTGCCGTATCTACATATGGATGCAGTTCTGACACAATCAATACATGATCTAATTCCACCTTATATTTGTCTTTGTCTACAACATGCAGGTGTGATGGCTGGGTTTAATATGAGTGGAGATCTCCGGAAGCCTGTGGCCAGCATCCCACTTGGGTCTCTGGCAGCTATCTGCATTTCGTAAGTCTCTTGAAAGAGAGCGAGAAGAATTTACTTTTTGTTTAGAGTGTGCCCTGAATGTGACCAATCTATTTCATATTCCAGTCAACCTTTTATTACTCACCCATCTGGAAAATTAAAGGCTGGCTGTTGTTCAAATTATCATCTATTATCACCTCCTCCACTGGATGGTTTAGTGAAGAGATTCATTAATGCAGATATAATCAATCCTTCCCCACCCCACAGGCCCCCTTCCGAGTATGGGACGTATATTAACTCTAGAACAGTTAGGCTTTTGAAATTGGACACGGCTGGGCTTAAGAAATGAAAAACAAGTCTTCTAAAGAAACAGGCTGAGTGGTTTACTTACATTAGCTGATGAGCTGCAGCTAAATTTGTCAAGTACTTGTTTTATGAAGAAGGACTTGGTTTTATCTTCATAGCAGCTGGCAGGGTGCTTCCCAGTGCTGGTAGATAGTTGCACTAGCTCTGCTTAAACTAATGTGCTAGAAACAGCAGTGTGGTCTTGGTGGGATGGAAGGCAGATCTGGCTAGCTACCTGAGTTTGTACCTAGAAGTTCAGGAATGGGGGGCTGAAAGAATTGTTGGGCCCTATGGCAAGGTGTTTATGTAGGGGGGAGGGGTTTCCGTGCTCCTGGAAGGGGCGGGGCTTTAGATAGATGGGGCGGGGCTAGGGGCAGCCAGTCTCAGCACCGCCGGGACCACGCCATGCCCCCTGCCTGCCCTGAGCACCATAAAGAGTACACCACCCAGAGCTTTGAAAGCAATTTAAAGAGCCTGATGCTCTGGCTGCCACCGCTCTGCAACAATGATGCCTGGGTGCCCTGGGCCCTTTTGATTTACCGGGCCTCAGGGCAACTGCCTCCTTTGCCATCCCCCTTCAGCAGGCCTGAGGTCAGGCAGGTGGGTCTGTGTCCACACTGAAACTTTTAGTGCACTAGTTTGAGCAGCGCTAGCACCTCTGTGTACCCGAGCTGGAAAGCATGCACCCAGCTGCTGTGTAGACCTCACATCAGGTAAAAGGAAGCCTTCTTGTGACAAACTCAGAGTGAATACGACACTCTGTTCTTTCCATGCCATTTCTCATCCTGATCAGCACACATTAGTTTTGGCATGATGGTGTGAGAGGGGTTTTTGACTGCAGTGTGTGTGTGATGGTAATACAGGTTGTACCTCCCTTAACCAGGACTCCCTGGTCCAGCATGGACCACAGATGTTCCTGGACCACAGGGCCGAGCCCAGGAACAGGGAGGTCTGACGGCAGGGCAGGAGCACCATAGGAGGCACCAGCAACAGCTGGGAGCCCAGTGTGTGTGGGGGGGGGGGGAGAAGGCAGCATGGTGGGGAGTTCTTGCCTCATCAGTAGATCTCCAAGGGTGTGTCTAGACTACATGCCTCCTTCGACGGAGGCATGTAGATTAGCCAGATCGGAAGAGGGAAATGAAGCCGCGATTAAAATAATCGCGGCTTCATTTAAATTTAAATGGCTGCCCCGATCTGCCGATCAGCTGTTTGTCGGCAGATCGGGGCAGTCTGGACGCGCCGCGCCGACAAAGAAGCCTTTCTTCATCGGCACAGGTAAACCTGGTTTCACGAGGCTTACCTGTGCCGATGAAGAAAGGCTTCTTTGTCGGCGCGGCGCGTCCAGACTGCCCCGATCTGCCGACAAACAGCTGATCAGCAGATCGGGGCAGCCATTTAAATTTAAATGAAGCCGCGATTATTTTAATCGCGGCTTCATTTCCCTCTTCCGATCTGGCTAATCTACATGCCTCCGTCGAAGGAGGCATGTAGTCTAGACACACCCCAAGTGCTTTCTTTACAAAGGAGGTAGATTTAGTTATCCCCATTTTCCAGATGGAGGAACTGAGACAGAGAGATGAAATGATTTGCTTAAGGGTTCTTGTCAGGTCAGTGGCAGAGTCTCAATCTAGTGTGCTATCCACTAAGTCACACTGCCTCCCAGTAATGGAATAGACCAGTGTTTCTCAACCTTTTTTTAATAAGGTATCCCTTTAAAAAAAAATTATAAGTACCCCCCAGTACCTACATTTTTTCTACCACTGCAACACATTTGTTTAAACAACTTAATTGTAGCTGGGCAAGCGATGACATTTTTGGGTGTAAAAAGTACAAAAATAATAAAGCGCTGTAAAACTTAAAATAAAAATTCAGTTTTCTCAGTTTTCAGTTGTGTTGTCGGGGTTCTCATACCACTGGCTGAGAAATACTGGAGTAGATGCTTTTGGAAATCCCAATGGGTGACCGTCTGCATATTTTGGTGCCTAAATAACTTTACGAATCTGACCTTTAATCATGTGCTTACCTTGAAGCATGCACTTGGTCCCATTTGACTCCTTTGGGATTATATGTATGCTTAAAGTTAAATATGAGCTTACCTACTTTGCTTTACGCAAAGGGATTCCAATGGGTATTTAAAAATAATAAACTAATACAGTGGTTGTTGCTTATCTCTTGTGTAGTTTTGCCTTTGCATGCACATAGTGCCACTGTGCTGGTTCCTAAATGGAGAATGGAGAATACCATAAGCATGGCAGTAATGTCAGTTATTCATGAAGCCATTCATTAGTGGTCATTGTGTAACGCCGACAGGCGGAATCGAACCTAGGATCTTTGGAGCTTAGTGCATGAGTTTCTACTGCATGAACTAAAAGCCAGTTGGCTCTCCACTAAGGCTGTAGAGCAGACTCATGATTCTCTCTGTAAGTGGTCTCGGTGTCACTAGATGGGACAGTGAGCCACACCCAGAAAAGTGTGTGGGTGACAATTGTAAGTAACTGAATTTTCTTCAGGTTTTAGTACTAATGAAAATGTTTGATGATTTCATTGCTTTGGGAACAAATTGTGTCTCTCCGTTGTTTGCAGGTGGTTTCTATATATCATCTTTGTTTTCTTGCTGGGAGCCATTTGTACCCGGGAGTCGCTCCGCTATGACTTTATGATAGCAGAAAAGGTAATTCATTCTATTTAAAATAACCCAATCCATTGTAGAAAACAATGCTTTTCAGATCACAGGAGCATTATTTAAAGCTGGGATTTTCCAGAGCCTAGGGGAAAAGCAATGATATTTGGGTACCTTAGACTCCTTTGAAAATCTCAACCCAAGATTCTTGGGAAAATTGATTTGAATAGCTTGAATTCTCCAACGTGCCTGGTGATGCTGAATCTTGGAATCATTCCGCAGCAATAATGTTAATAGCTAAAATATGCTAATGTTGCCTAATGATAAGCGCTATACTTTATTCAGTATATGCCATTAAATCAGTAGAAGCTTAGATCTAATTGAAATCTCTAAAGAAGCACACTGCTTATCTTTACTAAGTCAAGCCAGGCTTACATTTTCATATCCACTCTAGTGTAATTGCAATGTAAGTAATGGGATTATTAAATGCTAGGCATTCCACATTGGCATATGCCTATGTAGCAGGTTGGTACTGTCATAGTCAATGAACCTTATCGCTAAGGCCCTTTGAAAAGAGAGGAAAAGATTTCAGTGTGTTTCATTGCTAGCTTACATTAAGTGGAAGTAAAATACTACATGGCTAATTTTCAGTTATCCCACATCATCCAAAATGATATGCTTGCTGTAATTTGACAGTTTCTTGGATTAAAGTAGTTGGATGTGCTTTACCTTTATTTAATTGTTAATTCTTTTAATAGAGTTCAGCCTACAATTTCTATTTGAAATGCATGCTTTCATTTTCCTTCTAAGTGAGAGCAGCCCTAGATTTTGTTCTGTTCCCAAGATAAGACAAAATACATTAGATTTATACTGAAATATGAATGTATGTGGATTCATATAATTTATAACCCAGAAATTGTCACTGTTTCTGGGAGAAAAGTAGAATAATTCTATACTAGCCATTTGAATTCAGTCTTTGTTATATGAATGTTGATAGTCCTTTGTATGTATGTATGTATGTTTGTATTACCATAGTGTCCATGAGCCCCAATATTGGATCTCTGTGCTAGAGGTTGTGCAAACAGAATAAAAAAGATAGTCCTCCCTCATTCCCACCCCCAAAAGCTAACAGTCTTAGTATAAGACAAGAAGAACAGGTAGATATAGATACACCAATGGAGGAGTGCAAAGAAACAGTGAAACAAACTTGTACTCTAGTAATAAACGTTTTTTAGTTGGTAAAAGTATTGTCTATCCCTGCTACTTTTAATGAACAACTAGAAGAGACAAGATTTGTAAAATGAGGTTACTTTCAGTACTTTGTAACAAACAAGCAGAACAGCTTGATTTTCTTCTGTGACAGGGTAATTGGTCTGGTGGATGTACTGGGGGAATGCAGTGGACATAGTATACCTGGACTTTAGTAAGGCTTTTGACACAGTCCCACATGACATTCTGATAAGTAAGCTGGAGAAATGCAGGCTCCGTGGAACTACCATTAAGTGGATGCATAGATGGTTAAACCACCCAAAAGAGTAGCTATCAATAGAATGAGGTCAGATTGGAGGCGGAAGGGAGGGACTCAAGAGCGGTTTCACGGGGACTTTGTTCTGGATCCAATGTTGTTTAGCATCTTTATTAACTACGTGGATGTAGGCATAAAGAGCACACTGATCAGATTTGCAACAATAAAAAGTTGGGCTTTGCATACATTTTGAAGGGCAGAGCTAAAATTCAAAGGGATTTTGATGAATTAGAGAACTGGACTATAGATGACAAAAAGAAATTCAACAGAGGCAAATGTAAGGAGCTGCACTTAGGGAAGTAAAACCAAGTGCACAAATACAGAATGGCGGGGGGGGGGGGGAGGGAAGGAGATAACAGGCTTGGCAGCAGCACTACTGAGGACTTAGAAGTTGTGGTGGATCGGAGTCTCAACGTGAATCAGCAATGTGATGCCGTTGCAAACAAAGCAAATGCAATTTCAGGTTGCAATGTTAACAGAGGCATAGCATGCAAGTCACAGGAGTTGATAATACTACTCTACTCAGTGCTGGTTAGGCCTCAGCTGGAGCAGAGTGTCCAGTCTGGTCACCAATATATAGACAGGCTGTAAAGAAAATGGAAAGGAACCAGAGGTGAAATCAAAGATGATCAAAAGGATGGAATGTAAATCATGTGAATACAGGCTAAAGGAACTGGGTATTTTTAGTTTGGAAAAGAGATTAAGGGGGAATATGATAACGGCCTTCAGACATTTGAAAGGCTGCCATAGAAAAGATGGAGAGAAGTTATTCTCTTTTGTCACAGAGGGCAGGACAAGAGGCAGTGGGTTCAAACTACAGATTTAGATTAAATCTCAGGAAAAACTTCCTAACCATAAATACAGTAGGACAATGGAACAGACCCTAGGGAGGTCATGGAAGCTTCTGCACTGGAGGTTTTCCAGAGGAGGCTGGAGAGCCATCTGTCTTGGATGGCTTAGACACAACAAATCCTGCCTCTTGGCAGGGGGTTAGACTAGATCAGCAGTTCTCAACCTTTTTCTTTCAGAGCCCTCCACCCTGCCCCCTGCCCAATAACCTACAAATTCCACTCCCCACCTGCGCCACAAGACCTGTTTTTCTGTATTCAATAGTTTAAAAGCCAGGATTAGCACTAGGCGGTGGCAGGCAGGAAAACTTGGGCTTTGGCTTCAGCTCCGGGTAGTGGAGCTCAAGCTTTGACTTTCTGCCTTGGTCCCCAATGAGTCTAACACTAGCCCTGCTCTCTGAATTATTTTGGTGGGCCCCCTGTAGTCTGCCCAAACCCTCCAGGGGGCGCCGGATCCCTGGTTGAGAGCCACTAGACTAGATAACCCTTGCAGTCCCTTCTACTCTGTGGTTCCATGATTCTGTGACATTTTCTGGAGAGTCTTCTGTCATGTTACATATCAGAAAGACCCAGGAAAAAGCAAATACATTTTTCCCCTTACCACATAAAATGGTGATGCAATAAATATAGAAAATATGTCTTCTTATTAGAATTGCTGTAAGCAAATCTGTATTTTATCAGCCTTGTTTGGAGAGAAGAAATCATTACAAACCAAAAAAACATGCAAATTGTCCATTTCCAACAGTCGTGGTTAAAGAAAGATTTGGCTGTTTGTCTTCCCTAGAATGCATTTTTATAAACATACAAAATAGGGATACTGAGTAATTTCACTTCAAAGGAGATCTAATAGGCTAGAACTGCCAATTTCTTGTGAAGTATTTGTACTCTCTGAACTTTTAACAATTATTTACTTATTTATTTATTTTATTTTTGACAGTCTCAGTGAAAAGACATTTTCCCTCTAAGCCCTGAGTGGAATGTCAAGTAGCACATTTAAATGCAAGTATTTTTGGTGACGAAAATGATGTGCAAAGCATGACCCAATCAAGTGTTTCTTTCAAGTATTTTTTTAAATAGCACCAATATTTTATATAGACCATTCTGAAATAAAAAGAGGCCAATCTGTTTCTCTAATGGAAATTATGTTCATTGATTTGATTCTCATAATTTTTTATCCATCCATTCATAACATGTATATTTTTGTGGAGCCAAATTAGTTAGTTACGGTGTATGTTCTTTTTAGGGGAAGGAGGTAGATGGGTGTTGTGTGGGTTGGGGATTTTCAAAACACAGCATGAATTTTACATGCTGTCTCCAAGCAGCATTAATTTTATATCTTTTCATTCATCCTCCTTTACACTGCAGGCTGCTTTCATAAATAAGAAGAAAGTCCGATGTATCCTTAGAACATGTACATTTATTAACCACTACTAGTCAAGCACACACCATGTACAACCTCAGGAACACAAAGAAGCAGGGAATAAACTTTCAGGTGTCTCAAGTGAACAGGATGATGTGCATGTTTGTTTAGAAATGTTTACCTGTGAGAGGAAGGATGATCCAGTGTATAGAGTGCTACTCGGGGGATCTGGGCTCAGTTCCCTGCTTGGCTGTATATTTCCAGTGTGACTTGGGGCAAATTGTTTGGGCCCAGGTTTCTAGATTCGTGTAGACAGTGCTACCCTCTGCATTGCAATGCCAAACTGATATAGGAGCCTAAAGTCAAAAGTGATGTAAACATTTAGGAGACTAAATCGTATCCACTGAGAAGAGGATTCCCCATTTGCAAAATGAGAGATAATAGCGCTTCCCTTCCTCACAGGATACATGTGTTACAGGTTATGATGTGCTTAGGAGTTGTGGTAATGAGGGTCTTATTGATATCTTAGATCATGGGTTCCCAAACGGGGGGGGGTGCCCCCTTGGAGGGGCATGAAGAAATTCCAGTAGGGGCGCAAGGCGACCCAGCCTCTCCCCCTCCCCCCGCCCATCAAGTTTTGCTGCCCCAGTCAGTTCCTTTTTTTTTCCCACCAACAAGTTTTGCTGCTATTTTTGGAGGGAGTGAGGGGGGCATGAGGGTCTCTCAAAAATAAAAAAGGGGGCGTGATGCCGAAAAGTTTGGGAACCACTGCCTTAGATAGACTCTAGAGTCACAACTTCGGAGACATGTATTATGGGGAAATGGACTGGAATACCTGTTACCTGCCGGCATGGCCCAAGCTACACATGTATACTCAGATGTTCTGTGCCACCGTTTTGGAAAAGTGATAGAAATGTAGCTGTGTTAGTCTGGTGTAGCTGAAACAAAAAACAGGACTATGTAGCACTTTAAAGACTAACAAGATGGTTTATTAGGTGATGAGCTTTCGTGGGCCAGACCCACTTCCTCAGATCAAATAGTGGAAGAAAATTGTCACAACCATATATACCAAAGGATGCAGTTAAAAAATGATTCATCCTTTTCATATGTGTTCATTTTTTTTAATTGTATCCTTTGGTATATATGGTTGTGACAATTTTCTTCCACTATTTGATCTGAGGAAGTAGGTCTGGCCCACGAAAGCTCATCACCTAATAAACCATCTTGTTAGTCTTTAAAGTGCTGCATAGTCCTGTATTTTGTTTCACCATTTTGGAAGTTATCACTCAGATCAATTATCTGTACCGGTGGCTTTCAGCCTTTTACCTCTGGAAACCTCAAAAATCCATGTTTCCGTATTGCTACTCACCCAGTCCTGCAAAGTATTCTGGGATTGGATTCTTGGGGGGGAGGGGGAGAAGATGGCTGCTTTTAGCTCAATGTGGGGTCACTGGATTGATGCTGAAACCTGGAAAGGGAAGCCATCGTTAGTGTCGAGTGTTTCGCTTGCCTGGGTCTCGTGTTGTTCAGCTCTGGGGATAAAGAATAAATTGTGAAACATGGTTGAGTGAGATGCAGCAGGATTGGGTGGCCAGCAGCAGGCAATGGGATTGATTTGCTCCTTCCCTCCCCAGCCCAAGTTCCTGGGATTTACCACCAGTTCTTTTCTCTCCCACGCAGCGGGGTGGAACCCAGCAGTTACCCCTTCGTTTCACACATCTGGGTCATACCCCACTGGTTGAGGGGATCCTGCGCTATGTTATGTGCAGGTGCCAGGCCAGGATTCTTGGTGCCTCAGAGATTTCCTTGTGGAATGTTTCAGACATTCCTCATGCGTCTGTCTTTCAAAACGAACTGGTTATTTCCTCCTTTTCAAGGGCCAGCCTTAATGCTTCTGTTTGGAACACCATGGTAGGCATCGGCAACTTGCAGCATTATTTCTCCCTACGGACACCACCTCCTGGAAAATACAGTCTGCAGACTACTTTAGCTACTATGGAGCCCTCACGCAGTTCCAGCCCTTTTCTTGTGTCAGCTCACAGCTAGGGCTGCCAACTTTCTACTTGCACAAAACCAAACACCCTTGTTCCTGCCCTGCTTCCCCATCAAGGCATTCCCCTTGCCTCACCACTTGTCTATCACAGAAAAGGGAGGAAAAGAGGCCGGGGAAGATGAAAGTGAGAACAGACACCACTGAGCACATGCTAAAACTCATGGAAGACCAAATGAGATGAAGTGTCTTATCAAGATCAAGATGCAAAGCGTATAGAACCAAAGGCCTCCCTGTCAGCACATGCAGAACCTTTTTTACAATGACCCTCCCTCTACACCCATACATCAGCCTCCATGGCGGCACTTGCAAAATTCTTTATCCAGCAACTCTTCCTCTATGCTCACACGCTCATTTTCACAGTCAGGTAATGATTATTCCAACCAGACTCCACTCCCCATCACAGCAGCTGTGACTTTGATAGCTGAACGTTAACACAGTTGTGAGGTTTTCCAAAAATCCTTACCAACTCTTACCACCACGTATTCATCCTATGTGTGAGACCCCTGTGGAAGCCTGGAACACCCCTTGGTTTCATGGGAATGCCTCACTCAGGATGGGCAGGGGAGCAACCCCACTATATGGAAATGTCAGCACCCCTCATTGTCAAAGTGATTCCACAGAGCCTCCATGATATTGACAGGGTGGCCCAGGCGCTGAGCCTCAGTGTGCCACCCACGGGCAAACACTTCACCCTTACTCTCACACAAATTATGTAAGCAACAGCATGTGGCCACAACCTTGAGGATATGATCCTCCATAAGGTCCGGCCTGCCATAGAGACACCCCCATCTCCCTTTTAATCTTCCAAAGGCACATTCAATAATCATGTGGCATTGGCTTAGCCTGTTGCTGTACCACTTCTTACTGCTGTCCAGGTGCCCCGTGTTAGGCTTCGCGAGCCAAGCCAGGTCACCTAGGATCACTATGGGCATTTCCATATCTCCCACTATATTTTTTTGGTCTGCAAAGAAAATCTCAGCCTGTACAGACCAGTGTTCCTGAAGACGTTTGCATCATGCACCTTCTCAGACCTCCCCACATTTATGCCTGTGAAATGCCCAGGGTGGTCCACGTGCACCAGAAGCACCATGGAGAAGTACCGCTTCCGACTGATGTACTCTGTGGCAATGTGAGGAGGCGCTCTAATGGGGATGTATGTACCATTGTTTGCCTCGCCACAGTTTGGAAAGCCCATGTCAGCAAAGCAAGCCACTATGTCATCCACATTTCCCAGAGTCCCGGTCCTATGCAGCAAAATGCCATGTATTGCCGTGCACGCTTGCAGAAGTGCGGTCCCTATGGTAGACTCCAACAGCAATCAGGAGTCACCAGCTTCCCCAAAGCAATCACAACACACTTCTCTGCCGGGAGTAGCTCTCATACGGGTGTTTTTGTGCCACAGTTCAGGGGCCAGCTCAGCACACAGGACATCTTTTAGATGAGGAATTATCTGATCAGATTTCAATTTGTGCATCTACATTCTGCTGGCTCATAGTCCCTTTGGAATTTCAGTTGGCTACAGTCTTTTTCACTTTTTGTTTTGCATGGTATACTGTTGCGGTTTACTGTCAAACAGCAGTCTTGCTCCAGCCTTGAAGTGAAGTACAGAGGAAGGACGATGGTGAAGTTGAAGTAGTGGATTGGAATTCAGGAAATTTAGATTCTGTTCCTGGTTTTGCCACAGACTTCACCTATGAAATGAGACAGGGCATGTTAATTCTCTGTGCCTCAGTTGCCCATCTGTAAAATGAGCTATTTCTCCTTTCTCCCATGCTTTGCTGCCTTGTCTATGCACTGTGTATGCTCTTTGGATCAAGGACCATAATCTGTCCATATTGTACCTACCAGGTTGGCACTTTCCACCATACAAAATACAGGTATTAGTAATAAAAGGTGCCTGCACTTAAGTAATTAGTTTGTATAAATGTTTTGTGATGTTTTAAATATTGGTTTAGGATACACCAGAACCAAAGGTGTTAAATATAAAATATGAGTAAAACAGCCTACTTAGCACTATTGCTTTAAAAACTTTTAAGTTTTATGTTCATTTAACTTAAGGACATTCCTCGCACATTTAAGACAGGAAAATAAGGTCATCGCATTATATCCTTTGGAACATGTTTTTGAAATCTCACTTATTTAAATAGCATCTTTGATTCGATTGCACTGTGGCTTTCTCCCCATCCCCCGCCACTCCTCCACTATTGGTTTTCCCTTATGGGACACAGGGATTTGTCTTCCTGTTTTGGCCTTGTGTAGCCTTTCCTGTATGATGTCCTCGGTATATAAGTGTGCGCTCCTGAAATAAACTCCCTTCAAATTCACTTCCAGTTGTTTAATGGAATCAGATGTCTGCTTTCTCAGTGTGTTTTCTCTGTGTGGCACACATTTCTGGACATGAGCTTATTGAGTAGTTTCCAGTTGGTACAGAATATTCAACATTGAACGGCTTTCCTGGGATAACTTTAAAGTATTAATAGCTCACGCTCACAGAGCAGGTTAAGTTGCAGCTTTCACCCACTCGTTCAGTTAAATTTTTGCAAAGGAAATGAATGGATTTGCATTTGTAAAGATTTAAAGAAAATTAAGGGTTTTTTAAAAAATATCTGATATTTGTTTTCTCTTTACATTTCCCAGGTGTCCTTGGTGGGTTTCTTGTTTTTATTAGGATTGTACATTTCGTCCTTAGCTTCCTGCATGGGAGGTTTGTATGGAGCACCCCGAATTCTTCAGTGCATTGCCCAGGAAAAAGTGATACCTACCCTGGCGTTTCTTGGACATGGGGTTAGTAATCGATGATATAGAATTAGCTGTGGGTTCAATAACAAACAAATGTTTTAATGATGCATAAAAAAATGAGTCCATTGTCAGTAAATTGTCATGGCTGATGAACAGTAATTAAATACCAGCTCCTTAATTGATTACAGTAAACTCCTCCTTTAATCTCTGCTCTCACCAGTACCCATACTGTCCCCTCTCTAGCTCATGCAAAACACAGCCACTGAGTTCCTCTTCCCTGCCTGTTGCTCTGTTCATATTGTCTCCTCTTTGAACCCCTCCATTGACTCCCCCTCCTTTGTGGCAGGAAGTCCAAGCATCTCGTCCTTGCCTTCAGGAGGCCATATGACTGTCCCTTATTACGTATCGGACATTGTTTTTTATTGTGTTTCCTCCCGCCCATCTCTGTTCCATCTTTGGTGTGTGCCTCAGTACCCCAGTCCACCTCTCCCACATCAGCCTCTTTGGCTTCTTCCAGACAGAGCCCTACTCATGGAAAACCCTTTCTTAAGCTGGCCTGCAAGACCCCTCTCCTCTCTTTGCTCGGGTCCCTCCATAGGACCCACTTCTTTTATGATGCCCGCAATAAATTAGCCAGTCAATGCAAAAGATTGGCTAATTTATGTCCTAACCCTCACCACCATTCCTACTTCATGTGACCCTGTACTCGCCACACGTGTTCTCCTTAACCTCTCCCTGCTCTCTGATCTCCTTTGATGGCATCATGTTTGAAATTAGGGCCAGTTTTGCTAGTAGCAGGTTCATGGCCTTAGTATGTAAGCATCGTAGGGCGGGGATCACTGCTTATTTATATTGTGAGGTGTCTAACTCACTTTGGCTTCTAATACTAGTGAATAATAAAGGATGGGTGGATAAGTTTTCAGAAAAGGTCAGTTTTGGGGACTACACATCTTAAATGGTCTTTTAAACTAACCTTTGGTTGAGTACTGATTGAGGCTTGGTTCTGCCACTATTACTCATATACATTGCTTTATATACCTGGGTAATCCTATTCAGTTCAGCTGGGCTCATATGAATAAGGGTTGTAGGATTGGGCCATAAATTAAAACCAAATCCTTCTTTTCTGACTCTTTTTTGCTAGATAGATAGAAGGAAAATTCCATCTCTCAAAGCCAGCCTGTAATAACAAACTACTCATGAAAGCTAACAAAAATCTCATGAGAGACATTTTTCAGATGTGCAAGCGTTGTAAATAAAGTGAGAAAAAATTACTTTAAGGTTTTAATACATTAAATGTTCTGTAACACTGTATACTCTGCTTCTTATGCATTTCTGCCTGTGGTTCTCACAAATAGAAGTAGCAGTACTTAAATTCTTTCAGTATGATTTTTTTATTAAGTGTCTTCTGTGGAAAGGGCCAAATTCTGCAGCCAACTCCTGTGGGCTCATTCGTTGACTTGGACCCAACTGGAAAGCTGATCCTAACATGACATAGCACTGCCATAGCAAGCTTCTGTTTTTTCATAAAATTTCCTAGTATGAAGTCCTTTGTCCTGGCAAGGTGTCAGGACAGGAAGTGCTTTGAAAAGAGGTTAGGAATTAAAGGAAAATCTCCTTCCTTCCTGCTTGTATCTGCCACCTTGAGATTGACTGTTGATTTGGTTCACGGGGTGGGTTAATATAGTAGGTTGCCTGTAACGATACATTCTGCACTGGTCCATGTATACAAGGGTTTAATTTTTGTAGTCATCATAATCCTAGTTAATATGAGGGAGCTAAATGTTGTTTTCTGTGTTGTTAACCTTAGGCCAAAGACATCCTAAGACCGTACCATCTGTTCCCTGTCTCAATAAGTTTTTCTACTTCTTAAGATGCTTTCTGAGAACATTGCTTCTTTATGCTTGAGACACATTTATCATATTGTTGGAAAAATATGGATAGTGCACGATACATTACCCTTTTCTATTAATAAATGAGTGAGAGTGTGGGAGAGGATCAAAATAGCTATCATTTGAGCTGTGCCTTTGTTAAAGAAGCAGATATGATTGAGGAAAATATAGGATGATACATATTTCAAGGGGATGTATTTGGTGTCACTGTTGGTATAACTGGAGTGTCCCTTCTAGACACTATTGGAGGGACCTTTGTATGGTCAGTACTCTGGTTTATATGGAAGTTGGTGAAAGTCCTTATAGTATTTTATATTTGAAAAACAATGTCTTGCTTATCCAATCAGAGCTGAAAGATTGTATTAAAGGAAAACTCATGATTTAAATGTCTTGCTTGCAGTACTACTAATGTCTTAGGAGGCAGATTGTCCAAGGCATAAATGTCATTTAGGCAGCTGGCTCCTATTGGAAATCAATGGGTGTTAGGCACTTAGCTGCTATTTGAAAATGTTCCCTTGGGTTGCCGATGCCATAAGAAGCTTAGAAATCCAATTTCCTTTCCACCCTTTATGCTACTCCTTTCATTTGTGTATTTCACTCAGCATGGACAGTGACATTAGTCCTCATGGTCTCATAAGTAGCCACCTTCCCACACAGTGTCATATTTCCAGTGCAGTAGGTGAATGTGTAAATGCCTCCACAAATCCCCTTTCTTTCATTCAAAAACCATAATAACATTTCAGTTCATATTTGGTAGTAAGCTATAGCCAGAAAAGTCCTACTAAGTCATCTAACCCATTCCTCAGTGCAGGATTGTGCTTGACTGTGTCTCATCTAACACAGTTTTAAATGTCTCAAGTGATGGTCTTCTACCACGTCCTTAGGGAGACTTCCAAACCACAGCCTTATAAATGTAGGCCAGGATCCTGTAAAATATTGATTCTTCACAGGCAGAGTTTTATGTTGCACTTTAGAATTTTGTCTTATACTTAGGTTCAGTTTTCCTTTCCTTAATTTCATCATCCCACTCCGTCTATTTATGCTATTCTAATAATAATCCCTCTTCTGCATTGGTGTTTACTCTTCACTGATCGTTATAAACTTCTAAGAGGGTACCTTCTTGCCTTTAGTGTTGTCCTATCCCGGTGATGCTTTAGGCACAAATGTAAGAGTTTGAGTAAAGACCTAAATTCCTCAGAAAGAATCTATTAGGTGCTGCAGGTTTCCATTGGACCTTCCAAGTTAATTGAAGTGTGGTTCTGCTTGATAAAGTGGCTTTATGGGTGTGTCTTGTTGATTTCCAGACCAGATTAGGCTATACAGCCCTACATCTTTCTTTGTTTTACCTGCGAGCCACATGAACTTACCCTAAGCTTGGAAGCCTTGTTTTTGCTGTACAGCTAGCATTGAATATAATTTTAACCATGACGGACTGGTCAGTCTGCGCAAGGACAAGATGTATTCAGCATTGTGTCTGGTAGTCATAAGTAAATCCTGATCTAAGAAGGATTTGCCCATGACTTGTCCTGGTCTGTGCTAGCCCGCCGGCCTTATGTCAGCTAACTCAGCTGTTGAAAATCAGATTTAAGATTGTTTCAGTGAAGATAAGACCGGAGAGTGGATTGGGGTCCTTTACATCTCTCACAGCTTCGCCAGTAAGAGAGGTTTTGCAGTCACACTATGCCCTCATTGGCCTCCCTTGAGCCTTATGTGGCTTTGCACAGGCATCCCAGAAGTATAGACACATTGAATGATTCGTCTAAGCCAACGGAAGGGTGTGTTAGGCCTGGAGTTAAAGTTCAGGCGCGGCCAACTCCCAAGCCTTTAATTTAGCTTGACACACTTCAATCCGTACCTCCTTTCTATTCTCCCCTACCTTCACCCCACCCCAAAGTAAAAGAATAAACAGTACTTCTTGTGGTAGTCTGCCTTCCTGAACCTTGCCTGGCATCGTTTGTTACTCTTCCTGACCCACACCCTTCAACATCCTTGACTGCTTAACCTCTTCATCTGCTCCTTTCCTCTTGGCCTTAGGGCAGCGGTGGCTTCTTTATTAAGAAGAGGAGAAATGCTAAATGCGGAATCCCCTAATACAGCAGCTGCAGTTCAGCCTCAATTGAAGGCCAAGCCAGCAGCTCCTAATGTGAAATGGCGCCTCTCCCCTGCCTCACAAGGCTTGCTTGGCTGCCAGTTGAAACTGTTTTCAGAGCTCCTTTCCAGCACCTGTGTATGTCACGCCTTTTGTTTGGTAACAAAGAATGTTCTTCCATGGACCTGAAATTTTCCTTTTTAAGGCATTCTCTAAACCGTGGGTTCCCAAACTGGGGGGGGGCGTGAAGAATTTTCAGGGGGGGAGCGAGGCGACCCAGCCTCCCCCCCATCAAATTTTGCTGCCCAGTTCAGTTCCTTTTTTCCTTTTCTTTTCTTTTTTTTTTTATCAACAAGTTTTGCTGCTATTTTTAGGGGGGGGGGGACATGACGGTTTTTCAAAAATCAAAAAGGGGGGCGTGATGACAAAAAGTTTGGGAACCATTCCTCTAAACAATGTAATAATACTTTCAACGCTCTATCACTTTATTACCTGATTTTAGGGATGGGAAAACTGAGACACTGAGGCTATGTCTACACTGCGTTTTTGTGGTGGAAGAGGGTATGCAAATGGCATGCTCATTTGCATATCTTCTTCCGATTCTTTTTGCGGAAGAGGTTTTGCTGCTAAAAAGCTCTGTATAGACTGGGCCACTTGTCGGAAATAAACCCTTTTTCTCAAGATCCCTTATTCCTCAAAAATCGAGGTTTACAGGATTTTGCGAAAAAGGGTTTTTTTCCAACAAATGGTCCCATCTACTCGGGGCTTTTTATCGGCAAAACCTGTTCCGCAAAAAGAATCGGAAGAAGATACGCCAATGAGCGTACCATTTGCGTATCCTCTTCCACTACAAAACCGCAGCGAAGACATAGCCTGAGTGAAGTTAAGTGACTTTCCCAGGGCCAAACAGCAAGGCAGTGGCAGGGGTCAGATTATTGCTCAATGGTTCCTGTCTCCTGGTGTCTCATTTACTCTACTGTTTCTCATTTACTCTGATGCTTCTTTTCATGTATGTATATGTTCCTTTATGTCATGACCAGCAAGATGTCCATCAAAAGATTGCCTAGACTTTGATAATCCTTTATCAGTGTAAACAGAGAGTGTCATCTTCAGTTCTGCTTTTGTGAGGTATGCAAGTATATATATAAATATGTTTGTTTGGTTTACAAAATAGAAAGGGCGTAACAAGACCCCAGTGGCTGCCATTTGCTTAACAAGTCTCATCACCATGGCTTTCGTCTTCGTTGGCCAAGTAAACATTCTCGCTCCTATAGTCACCATAAACTTCATGCTGACATACATTGCTGTGGACTACTCTTATTTCTCAGTCTCTATGAGTTATCTCCAGCAGCAGAAACCCAAAAGGACACAGAGGGAGGTGTCTAGGACTGTCAACTCTTCCCAGCCTTTAACCTTTGAGAAAACTTCCCGCTACGGATCAGATGGAATAATGCAAAGCAGATCAGATGGTACGTTGCTAGAATTCACAAAAGACATGGACCAGCTTTTTAAACCTCTTAATAAAGATCTGGGGACTTATCAAGAGAAAGAAGAGCGAGACAAGAATTTAAATCAAAAGGTCAAACAGAGAAAGGTAAAGAAGCCAGCCAAGCAAACCTTACAAGATAGCTTTCTCTTGGATCTTGATCATAATACCACACCTGCTCCTTACTGTTGCACCAAAACATCAGACCCTCATGATGAAAGTCTGCAGAGTTTTGCTGATCAGAGTCACGAGCATGAAAGAAATCTATATGTATCATCAGCTGTGGACACTGAGCAGAAACGTGACCATGAGCTAATGGAATATGGAGAACAACTTTTTAATGAGCTGCAAAATCCCTCCAATCAGAAAACGGAAGGTAAAGATTATAAGAGCCGAGATAGACATCTGTGTTTTCATGGAGGGATGGTTAATAATCTCTGCCCTGCTGGTGCTTTTCTGTATGCAGGCTAGAGATTAGTTTTATATGATGCTGTCATTCAGTGATTCATGACAATAATATCTTTTTTTTTATAGGTAAGGGTAGAGTTCATCATAATGAGTCTCAGGAGAGGTTCCAATCTAATTTGCCTGTGGAAGATTAATTGGTGGAGAACAGGCAATATTATGTGGGAATGTTGACTGTATACCGCATGCTGCCTATAATTCTGCAAGTGCATTCTTAATGCTGCACACAGAAAGATTTCTGAGCATGCCAAGGCATTTGTTTTCATCTTGATACTGAAGGGGAGAAGGCTTGTAAGCATGGAGCCCCTGTTCTTCCCAGTGAAATTATCCCCATGCTATTCAAGAAGACCATGAGTAATTTGTCACATCACCCTCACTTCATCTAATGATTAATTTATAAGCTTCAGAGGGGAGCCGAGTTAGTCTGTTACAGGGGGAAAAAATGGTCTGGTAGCACTTTATGTTTTGTTAGTCTATAAAGTGCTACCAGACCATTTGTTGTGATTAATTTATAGTGTAGATCGAGATATATAATGCTTTGAATTTGTAGAGTTTTTCATCTGAGATTCTTAGGGCATGTCTGTATAAACATTGAATTCACAGCAAACTGGACTGTGAATCTACCCCACACTAGCCTGTTACAGACTAACCCTATGTGTGGACCCTACTGATGTGCAAGTTGGTTAATGTGCTTTGAGCTAGTCCCATTTCAAAGTGCTTACTAATAAACTGTTGATATGCATCAGCAGGTTCCATACAGACAGAGTAGAGTCACACCCCATCTTGCCACATGCTAATTGTTTGTGTGGACCAGCCCTTTGTGTTCTACAAGCATTCATGAATTAAGCTTCACAAAGCCCTGTGAAGTTGTATTATTATTTCCTCCACACGAGGAAACTGAGGCACGGAGGGAGAATGACTTGCCCGAGGCCCTCCAGAGAGACAATAGCAGATCTGGGGATAGAACTCTGCATGCCCTAGTCTTCTGCTCTAAATGCTAAACAACATTGCCTCTCTACCCCAGCACAAGTTGTCTGGCTAAGCCTTCTCATGCGAGTTGGAAGTCTGAAATGATATCTTGTTTTCATGTAACTTGATTTAGATAAGGGACAAAAACTCTCACCAAGGGGTAGCCTGGCTGCTTACTAGGATGCAAGTCTACTTCATCACCAGTGTGGGTTTTGTAATGTTTTTGTTTTCTTTTTCTTTCTATAGATACAAATGTAAAGCAACAAAATCAAGAACTAGAAATTCAGAGAATGCCGGTTTCCTTCTATTCCAGACTGTGCAATCACTGGGTTTCCCTTGCTGGTGTAAGTCACTTTCTTTTACTTGGAGCATCACTGCAGGAGGGTTGAAAAGTAAAAATAAATAACAGAAGGATTCACAATGCAGTAAAATGTACTGGGATATGGGTAAGGGGGTTTCACGCCCAGTGTCACAAGTGATCCTGCAGTCAGTTCCTCACATTGCTCAGATACACAGTGTTGAGCCAAAAGCTCTTGAGCAGGAGTCTCCAACTCCCAGCCCACATGCCAGGCCCGGATGGAACGACTGCACAATCTGACCCGGGACTCCCAGCAGGCTGAGGGGTGTCCTGTCCATTACCAGCCCCCACTCCACACCCCTTCCTGCCATCGCCCCACCCTCTCTCCTCATGGAACCCCGTCCCTGAGCATGTAGCTTTTGGAATCACTGGGATCACATCGGGGGAGAGGGTTGGACAATGGCAGGAAGGGCCGGAGCTTGGGGCCAGTAACAGACAGGCCACCCCCGGTTTGGCAGGAGTCCCAGGCTTGGTTGTGTATCCCTCTGGCAGGGACTGGTCCATGGGCTGTTTGCAGCCAAGGGGAGCTGTGGGAAGCGGTGTGGCCCGGGCCGCTGCTTCCCGTGGCTCCCTGCGGCTGCAAATGGCGAACCGGAGCCAATGGGGAACCGAAGAAGGGGCCAGTGTAGACACAGCCATAATGAATTTTGGTACATGGTCATAGGTAGGGTTGCCAGATGGTTTCAACAAAAATACCAGACACACTTGACATTACATCACAGTCTACATTACATCTTATTTAGAAAATACCGGACATTTCTATTTTCTCATTTCTATTTTCTCAATTTGTTTCCCGAACAGAAAGCTCAAATACTGGACTGTCCAGTTCAAAACCGGGCACCTGGCAACCCTAGTCATAGGCCAGCTCCACACCCATAAAAGGTGGGGTCTGGGGTGAAAGGGGCAGGGCTCCCCACAGAGTTACCTGGGGCCAGAGGCTTTGAGTTAAAAACACAACACAGCAAAGGGCTTACGACTCCTGGCCTCACAGCTACCACTTTGCCTGGTACACCTCTGGGGTTGCTGTGGCTATTTAAAGGACTCCCTGACATTGTGCTACCCTGGCAGGGGCTGGAGCCATGAGCCCTGCTGCCAGGCAAAATGGTAGTGTCAGGGCTGTGAGCGCCTTAAATTGCTGCTATTTAAATGGATCATGGCACCCAGTCCTGTTGCTACCATGTTGCCAGGGAGCCACCCAGGCTGCTGTGACTATTTAAAGGGCTCGCAGCTCTGGTCCCTGCCAGGGTTGTGCTGCAATGGTGAGCAGGGAGCCATTTAAATAGGATCCTGCTGCCTGAGCCACCCTCTGGAAATTCAGTGGCATGGGCAGCAAGCTATAAATAGAAAGTGGCCAGATGCAGTCTGCGCGCCGGATCAAAATGTTAGGTGGGCCGGATTGAGTCCCTGGGCTGCATTTTGTCCATGACTATCCAGAGCTACCGGTTAACATTCCAAAGGAGACACTGGGGATGCAGAGAACGAAGGTTTTTGGTAGGCTAAAAAATGTGAGTGGTTTGGTGTACACAGGGTTTAGCAGTGCTGGTGAAGGTGGAGTTTCTGATAATCAGATGACACCGAGAAAGCCCCAATACTGACACACTCAATACAAATACATTGGTACAGACCACTTTTTATTTGGCTTTATCAAAAGCGTTAGCCTGTTTTCATCTTAAAGAATAAACTCTAATTGGGGCAACCACGCTATATGGCTGGTAATACTCCTCCAGGATCCAGTGTATTGCCCGCCAGGTCTTGCACAAGATCAGAAAAATGGCAGAAAACGTCTTTTGGATTTTGCAGGAAATATTTCTTAGCATAACAATGAAATGCAATCATGCACTGTGGAGTAACCCTGAACACTGCATTTTCAACAGGCAATTGGATCGCTTGCAATCATGTTTGTCATTCAGTGGATCTACACTCTCATTAATTTGAGTGTAGCAATTATTCTGTATTTCTACATTGGCCAAATGAGTCCTGGACTACCCCCCGGTGAGTATTTTTAATCTGTGATATTAACTCCATTTTAAATACCGATTACATTTTAATTGAAGTTAAGTAGAAATTAAGGCGTTTTCATTTAGTATATGAGTTACATATTACAAATGACAGATATTATTTCCTTGCTCATTTATAGTAAAATTTGATAATTGACTCTTCAAATGTATATTTGTCTCTGGCTACCAATATTATTATGCAGATTAATTTTTGTTTCTGATTAATTCAACCATCTTGCTTAGAAGTTAGTAAGTTGTTTTGCTATGCTTTAAAATAAATTAGAAAGATCAATTACTTTCAATAAAATCACTGATTATAAAGTTAATAGGAACTGAAAATATTAAATGTATTACATCAATGGCTGCTCTATAAATACACTTTAATAAACCTAATTGGTCAATATAAATGTACCTGAGAAAACTGCTGTAAAACTTGGAATTACAATAAGTATCTCATTAAATCTCAGTGTTTGTAATGGCAAAACAAGTGAGCCTTTTGATTCTGAATTAGACGGGTTCAATACGTGAGGAACGTAATCTGGGCAAATACTCTTAAGCAAAAGGGCATTGAAAAGGTCTGTGCATGTGATCGGCTTATACAGGTTCAAAATTAAATACTAAAAAAAAGTTCAGAAAGCATGGCTTACGCTTCCTTGGTGCACATATGGTGGGAATCAGTGTTATGCTTTTGAAAATATTTCCTTTTGACAATTTAGACTTGAAGTTGCTAGATTGTATATCCCGTGAACACAAACTGTAAAAAACAAAGAAATAAGCAGTTAAGTTGTTGAATATTCCATCTACACTGTACACATCAGTTCCCCATTTTTTTTCAGATTCAATTTATCTCTGATATGGAATATTGGGGAAGAGTTAAGGTTGTTAGGAGTACCTTAACTTTAGCTTTTCATATTTTTGAACATATTATTTGAAAAATTTCCCTTAATTTAAAATGTCCTTGCTTTTCAGTCTTTTTGTATAAAATTTGAACATGCTTTTGAGTTTATTCCCCCTTATCATTTTATGTTGTCACCATCTATACCAGTAAAGTAGGCAATATTGCCTAGTGGCTAGAACACTGAACTTGCACTTGGGAAACCTAGGTTTTCTACCCAACTCTGCTAAGGTGACCTCAAGCAAGTCACTTCACTTCTCTGTTTCTATTTTCTCCATCTGAAAATGTGAATAGTGAAACACATATATAAGTGTTTTGAGATCTACTGGTGAAAATATAGGGGATAATATTATTTTTACAGTTTAATAAAGTTTATGCCTTTTAATAATCATTCTCTCTTAAACCTTCAGGTTACATTCTTGAGAATCTTTAAAAAGCTTTCATGTATGGGAAAAACTGAAATAAATTCTCACAGTTATTAAACCTTTCACCTTTGGTGTAATTAGGGCTAATAACAATCTGCACACTTGTTTGAGACTTTATTCCCAGTCTAGATCAAGTAAAGCTATTACGAGAGAATTAGCAGCATGGTGACTTTTTCATGTGTTTTCCCTCTGCAGGGACAGCAGCTAACTTCAGTTTTCTCAGCTGGATTAAGTTAGGTTTGGTCAGCTCATGCAGGTTGGTACTAATCGCTTGGCACTGGCAGTGACAAAGTAATATTCACACTTAACAATAAACAATTGAAATTGTGCAAAAAATGTGGCTGTGTGTTGCAGAATTGTTACACGCCTCTGGGGTGCATTGGTGTTCTCTGATATAACTGATATAATCTTGTATTTTGAGTGCTGATATGGCTACAGAAAGTTACTATGTAAAACTATTTACTGCTTTAATCAAAAGACCTGCCCCTTTTGTATATTCAGGGTTGCAATGCTCATTTTACAGGCAGAAATAAATATTCATTCCTATGTATATGAAAGTGCACAAGGGAACCATTAGTGTACCCCAGCTGGGGCTGCACAGACCAATTAATGAGCACTGCATGAGTGCTCTTGAGAAATCAGCCTGAATCACCCCACTGTGTAGACAAGCCCTGTATGTGCCAGATGGCCATACGCTATCCAGTATTTGGATGGGAATGCTAGTGAGCATCCTGGTCAGAGTCAATTCCTGGAGGAAAGCAGAGGGCAGGTTCCAGGTTCCACATAACTTTCTATTTAGAAGACATGATTGTGATGGGTTCAAGTCACCAGGATCCAGTTGGGGCTCTTATCTGGTCTGTTGATCACTTAACTCACCTACCTGCCCTCTGGTGCTCCCCACCACTCAGTCCTGCTGCTTCCAGAAGCTCTGATCACCTCCAGCCAAAGCAGAATTGGGGTAAGAGGGCTCTTTGCACCTCTGAAAATCAGGCTACTTATTCAGATGTTTATATATCGATGTAGCAGTACTGCCAACTGTCACAACTGTATTGCACGTCATGTGAATTTTGATGTGTTTCTCAAGCCCCAGCTCCTGGAATCAAGAGGTGCCATGGGAATCTCACCTGTGCTTAAAAAAAAGAGTATGTGTCTAGACATCACAGTTACAGAGAAAAGCTTCAGATCATCAAGAGCAGGGGTGGGCAATAATTTTTGACGGGGCCACTCCAAGATTTTGGAAAGTAGTCGAGGGCCATACTCTTCCATGATATTAATGAAGATGCAGGGTCTGGGATGGAGGTTGGGTGCAGAAGGGAGCTTGGGCTAACGGACTGGGGTCTTGGGCTAAGGGACAGGAGGGAGACAGGAGTCTGGGAGGGAGTTGGGATGAAGCAGGCGGTTGTGACCTAGGGCAGGGGACTGGAGTCTGCCAGAATCTGGCCAATGGGAATGTGCTAGGAGCGGGACGGCTCCTAAAACTTATTCCCTCCCCTCCAATTTTAAAACAGAAACGGAGTCCTGCAGCTGCATTTCTTCACGGTGCATGGGGCTGCTGGGGAGCCTCCCTCGACTTTCGTGGGCCAGATTTGGCCCGCAGGCCAGATCAAAAGCGTGCACCCTAAGGAGTCGCAAACCAGAGGCAACAATAAAGGACATAACATTTTTTGTATCAGAGGGGTAGCCGTGTTAGTCTGAATCTGCAAAAGCGACGAGGAGTCCTGTGGCACCTTATAGACTAACTGAAGTGTAGGAGCATAAGCTTTCGTGGGCAAAGACCCACTTCGTCAGATGCATGAGACACAAATCTGATATTAGGAATGGCCTAACATTTTTTGAAATCTCAAGACTTTTAAGCCAATCTCGTGATTTTTTGATCCTGATGATT
Organism: Pelodiscus sinensis; assembly: GCF_052426305.1. NCBI lineage: Eukaryota > Metazoa > Chordata > Testudines > Trionychidae > Pelodiscus > Pelodiscus sinensis. The sequence goes on along the minus strand of NC_143058.1, from coordinate 13,103,932 downwards.
TGAATGCTTGAGCTTGGCAATAACACGTTGCCTATATTTAGCCACCTAAGTTCGTAAAAAATCTCTTAAATACAGTAGATTATAGTCTACAGACAGATCACTACAAATCTTACTGTAAAATAGAGTTTTATTGACTAACCTTTACAATTATGAGCAGGATGACTAGAAGTAGATCCTTCTCACTTTCCTGCAAGGACATTGCCTGGAAACTTTGGAAAACGATTGTAAGATATATGGCTATCTTTTTTATTTGCTAACAACCACAAAGTGCAACTGTGTAATTGAAACAAGTTCTGCCTCACTTTGTTTTGTGAGCTTTGGAGCAACTGGATAGCAACCAACAAGAGGAGGGATATTTAGTAAGAACATTTTGGTAAGCTGCTATTGTTTTTTCTAGTAAAGGAAAATGTGCTCGGAGCTCTGCAGCTCACATAGCCACCAAGGAAAGTTTTTAGTTTAATTTTTCGAAGTCGATGTGCATGAGGGATTCAATTTGTTTTGTTTACATAGTTGAAAGCACAGCTGCTGATAGATTGGAAAACAATGGGACATCTGAAGGTTGTGTGTTTCTCTGTTTTCAGGAGAAGGCCATCCCCAGAGGAGCAGTTTGTTGTTACACCGTCCTTTGCAACAGTTGGCATGGAGACCACTCAGCTCACGGAAGAGAATGCAGATTTTGCCTCTCGAGACCGCTACCACCATTCCTCTGTGATCAGAAGAGAAGAGTTTGTCAATCAATTTCAGTAAAAGAAAACAAACAAACAAAAACAAACAGGCTGTTCACTCCAAAAGTCTCTTATTAAAACACTAAGTGCTGTTGTGGCACCTGGTAAAATATTTGAACAATATGAATATATTTTTCAATGCTTCCACTGTTGTCTGTGTGTGTGTGTGAGTGTGTGTGTGCACGCGCGCACGCGCAAAGGACAAAGTTTGTAATTGTCACTTGGATTCCAGATGCAACCCAGCTGAGAGAAACAAATTAAAGGACTATAGTAAAGTCATCAGTAACTGAGGCCAATAGCATCGGAAGTCTGAAGAATTCAAATACTCCACATGCTAAATATTACAAAAACTAAAAATGCCATTTGAAACTTCCATGGACTGAATAAGAAGGCAATGTGACGTTTCGGTTAGAGCAGCAAACTGAGAATTAGAACTCCTGGATTCTGTTCTTAGCCCCATCGCTGATTTGGTGCAAACTTAGTTGAGTTGCTTTACCTCTTTACGCCCCAGTTTTCCTGCCTGTAAAATAATAGTTTTCTACCTCACTGAGGTGATGTGAGTTTTAATGAATTGGGGCTCAAAAACTGCATTGAGACACTTAGATGAAAGGCCTAAATAGGGAAATCAAGAGGATTATGAAGTACATTAAAATTGAAATGAAATCTGTTCATTTAAATGTATAAACTCATCTCCACCATGAGGACCTCTTCTGTATCATCATACCGTGAAATTGTAACTTGTTGGTGCTAAATAGCTAGTGCAGCCTCACTTCTAAAATGCAGGTTGTGGGAGGCAGAATTTTTAAACTCAGGTGATAATTTGAGGATCCTCTTCCTGAAGGTATAAAGTGTACCCAAATAGGATATGTCCTCTTTACAATAACCATTCATATAAATTATTAAAAAGTGCTTGTTAGGATATACTGTAAAACTTGTGTTATCGGGCACACTCAAGGATTATGGCATTCCAGTTATCTATAAAATTCCTGTTATCTGAGTGTCCTATCAACCTAGGAAAAACCAATGGACAATAATAGTAAAACTCAGGTTTTTAATATTGGTAGTTTTGTAGTTTGAGGCAGTTGGTCTCACATTTCTATTTTGAGTTAAAGATGATTAGTACTTCTTAAATAAAAAATTGTTAAGCCAATCATGTAAACCAAGCCAGGCCTGTGCGCCTGAAGATGTGACAGTATTGTGGCTGGGGGCAATGCCGGTTAACAAAGTTTTCTGGTTAACAGAGTGCTAGATAACAAAGGTTTCACTGTACATGGCTGCGCCCTTACTCCACTCAGAAGAAGAAAGGCATCACCTCTACTCAGTCCTCCAGATAGGAAGCAATGCTGAGGGCTGAATGAATGAGCAGGCCTCAGGAGTATGTGGTAAAATAGTAGCGAGCATGGCAAAATAAGCTGTTTGGTCATTTAAAATGTGTAAGAAAGGAGGTTAGAGATCATTTCCTTTAAGCTTAAGACAGTTTTTGTATTTCTTGTTCAGTGAGATGATAACCAGATGTTCCTATTCTCACCATCTGCTACAGAAAACACTCTGCGAATTCCTCCTGATTTTGGGACCCATGCTACTACCAGGTGCTGAAGGCCTTTGACTCCCCTGAATTCAATGGGAGCTGAAGGTATTCAGCAGCACCTCACAGGGTCAGCCCATTTGAGTGCTGTTCCTATCATGTGTTATTTTCATGCAGGTGGAAGGAAATGAGCTTTACCAATGAAATTATGAATAAACCTACTTTGGGATGCTGCGGAAAGTTTGCTCTGTGTTTTCATTTTCTGATATGGTCGCAATTCACCATTCCTTAAATCAGGGGTCTCCAAACTTTTCTGCCCGAGGGCCGCATTAACTATCAAACAGCAGTTCAGGGGCCGACTACACACTTGAGGTCCAAATAAAAAACAATCAAAACATGGATGTTGTTTTTAATTATTTATTTAATATTATTTTATTCAGTTATTATTTAATAACACATTGATACACTACACATGAACACCTGTATTAGTGTGAATGGTGAAATTGTTTCCTGGATGCCAAAATAGAGCCCAGCCCACTAGTGACCTCATGAGAGAGCTAGCCAATAGGATAAGAACGCACTGGCCAATAGGGAGCAAATGTCCACGCCAAGTCCCAACTCCTCTTGCTGTGAGGGACGCGCAGAGCCCGGGCTCGGCCGTCGGTCCGCAGGGCGTGTGTCCGTCCGTTGGCGGCTCCGATCCCCCGCACCCCCGGCCGGGGAGTCTCGCTGCCCAGGGCAAGGGCTGCGCGGGTCCAGAGTCCCTCCTCCGTCCCGCTGGCTCCTCCGGCTTCCCTCTCCTGGCTGCCTGCCCAAAAGAAAGTGAGTGCCGGCCGCCCCTGTCCTTCCGGCCCCTCCACCTTTTGAGCCGGCACGCACGGGGCGTGCCGCTCACCCTGGCGTCCCTGCCCCTTCTCCTCCTGGGTCCTGCCGCCTTCCTCGCCTGCCGCGCCTGCGGCTGTGCGCCCTCGCTCCCCTCCCCGTGGGCTTTCCCCTGGGCTCCGCTGCGCTGCGCCGCTCGGCGCTTCTCCGGGGGAGGGGCTGTCAGTGTGGGGAGTTTCTTCCCCGCCCCAGCTCCGCGGCGCTGCGCCGCTCGGCGCTTCTCCAGGGGAGGGGCTGTTAGTGCGGGGAGTTTCTTCCCCGTCACAGTCTCCACGGGCCGGATGAGAGGGCCTCGCGGGCCGCATCTGGCCCGCGGACCGTAGTTTGGAGACCCCTGCCTTAAATGATTGCCCTTCTGAAAGTTAAAGGGACTCTGTCAAATTAACCCACCCTGAAGGCTGATTGACCCCAAGCTATTTCATGTTAGAAACGTTCATTTCAGGATTTCTGAGTTGGATATAAAAAAATTGGATAGAAATACATAGAGATGGCCCTGCAATACATTCTGAGCTAGGTTAAATCTCTTAAAATGAAAGTCTTACTATCTTTCCTAATGTACCCCCAATCCTAAACCCACAGATCTCAATGCAAGTCTTGCCATTGATTTAAATGGGTGCAGGATTGGAGCTGTAAAATCGACTTGTGGTGGTACTTGATGCTCGGAGGTACTGGACTTCTATAGGTTTATCTGTGAAGACATTTAAGATTCTTTTTTCCTAGTATCTCGCCGTAGAAAAGATCACTACAAAGCAGAAACCTACTACATGTTGGACCTCCCTAACCAATCCCAAACGAGGGAGTTTGCCGGATCAGGGGAGGGCAATTCCGCCCTCTGTTGATGGACTCCATCAGGAGACCCAGTAGAGCTCCCCACCTGGCTGTAGGGTTCCCCTGCCCCCGCTTCCGAGCTCCTGGGGCCACAGAGCCTTCTGCTGCATCTGAGTTGTCACTGCCCCCCTTCCACCGGGACCAAGTGGGGCTACTGCTGCTGCCCTGGGCCATCAGTGCTGCCTCTTCCTTGGACCACCAGGACTTCCACGGCCCCAGGGCCTCCGGGTCTGATGCTGCTCCAGGGCTGCCGGAGCTCCACTGCTGGTGCTCATTCTGTCTTGGGATGCTCATTCAGCCCCCATTTTCCTGTAGCAAGGTATTTAAACAAGAGAAAACACATAGCACGGCATAGTATGAGAGATGGTTAGAAAGTCTTTGTTTTACATTCTCTCTCTTAGGTCCCAAGCAGTTTAATGCCCTCTTTGATATCAGAGACAGCAAACGGAAGCAAAATATCTCAGGGAAAAAATGTCCCTTTACCACCCATATCTTGTTTGGAAAATGTGTTAATTAAACCCAGATGACTGGTTTTGGTGTGGAATGTTTAAATATCAGACACCACAATTCATGCGGTTATCTATCAGACGCAACCATGTGAATGGCCGGAAATACAAACAATCGTTTCTAGCTTTGTGCACTGAGGTTTTGATTGTGCACCATTCCTGCTGTTTGATCAAGTTCAGTATGCCAGGAAAACCAGAACAAACAACAAAAGCTCTCCCCAGAACTCTCAGTCCATCGTAAGGTTCTCAGAAACAACTTCTCTTCGCTTGCCCTGTAATGATCCTGCCAGTTATAGTGGGCTTTAATGTGGGACACTCATTCCTGGGCAGCGGTCTAGCACAAAGCCGTAAGCACCGCTTATGGTCTATTTTGGGGGCTCTGAAAGGGGACTTCAGCAGTGCACATGGTTTTGCTGGCCTTCTGCACAGCAGTCAATTTTGCCTCCACCCCAAATGATTTGAGAAATGTATCCAGATTGGCATGTACATAGTGTTGGCATTGCTGTTGCAACATAATGTACCTCAGTAGGGATGGCACGTGTTGCAGCATGAAATGGACCCTGAACTGAAATTCCTCATTTCTTGTACTTGTGCACCAGGGAAATAATCCATCTCTCTTACGAATGGGCACAATGCTATGTTGTCACAGCACCATGAGCGTGAGGCTTCACACACATATCCTGTGATGGCTCTGAACATAGGAGATCTCATCGTCAGCATTGCAGGGAAAGTCTATTTTGACCATATATCATCTGGCTAAAGGGATAGGCTGCTCTAGGTTTTGGAAGGTCTAGACTTTAATAATCACCTACATAGCCGAAGAAGAGATTTTTATCATTGCTAAACTGAGTTCATAATAGCTCTGATGGTGTTGAGAGTTATTTGAGTAATTGGAAAGAGGGCTGGAAGTTGGCAGCTCTCGATGGCATCGTCTGCAGTCTCCTTGGTCCATATTCACAACAGAACTTAGGCTCCTAAGCCCCAGATTTAAGCACCTTAATCCCAATGACCCCATTGAAAACTCTTAATATGAACTGAGCAATGCTACAAGTTAACAAAATAAATGCCTGTAAGATTAGTTTGTGTCTTGTGCTCCTCTTTCTAAAACATCTTGATTTCTCTGATGTTAGAGAAACTTTTATGGGCATGAACATTTTTTCTTACCTTTTTTCAGACAGAAGAGTGTGGGTGGGAATTTGTTACTATCCTCCACCCTATAGCATCCGATCACCGGGTTAGTAACTTCCCTTGAGCAAATAAGTCTAGACTGTCTGCAGATTGCATGAAGATACAATTTATCTTAAGATCCGTGCAGAGAATAGCTCTGAGTTATCTGCGCTGGCTACTCCCAGACAAGTACCCTTTGATTATTATCACATGACATGACAGTCAGATTCCTGAGAGGTCTTTAGCAGCTCTTCCCACGTGTATGGCCTCCCATTCTCCAATGGGACCTTAATCTGGTCCTCTCCAGATTTACTGGACCCTCCTCCAAGCCCATAGCCACGTGCTCCCTTCTGCACCTGTCTTGGAAGGTGGCCTTCCTAGTGCCAATTATATCAGCGAGGAGGGTCTCCAAACTGTGCGCCTTCACTTTGGAGCTCCCTGTACGCTGTCTTCTTTAAAGACAAGATGCAGCTGTAACCACACCTCGCCCTCCTACTTAATGTGTCCTCAGCTTTCCACATGAGTCAGGATGTCTTCCTCCTGGGCTTCTTCCTGAAACCTTATGTGACCAATAAAGAGAGGCAACTACATGCCCTGGACATTCATAGGGCCCTTGCTTTCTAGATTGACAGAACAAAACCGTTCCATAAGTTGGCCCAACTTTTGTCGCTTATGCTGAGTGGATGAAAGGGCTCCCAGTATCCTCACAGAGCATCTCCAATTGGTTAACCTCATGCATTTGGATGTGCTATCACCTGCCCTCCGCTCGTCAAGGCCTACTCGACCAGGATACAAGCCTCCTCTGCAGCCTTCCAGTTACGGAAACAGGTAACCTTCAAACTACACTCAGGTCATGTTTTCAACCTTTCCCCTGCTCCCATTAGGGCCAAAAACTTACCTTTTAAAAAAATGAAAGCTGACAGTGTCCAGCAGTTAAAGCTTAATGAAACATGCAGAATATTGCAAGACTCAGAATGAAATTGCAAGAGTTGGCAGCACTGCTGTTTTGGTTGGGAATTGCTTTGAAGGGTGAATATTACACACTTGTAAGACAGAGAAGTGGAGAGAGGGAAATATAACAAGAAGTGAAACCGTTGTTTTAAACTTAGACAGAATCCCCCAACTCTCCAACAAATTGGGCAGTTGTAATGGAAAAATTTTAAACTGGGGAAGTGTGACTATTGGTATTTTCATTTCCAGAGCCTGCTAATACAGTGCCAATGGTGACTGTAAATATGTCAGAGAGGGGGCATGATTTTCCTATGTCTGTTAAATGTATTTGTAATGTGCTTTTATGTTGCAGTTAGCCACAGCTCAGCTCTGCACACCGACTGCTAATTATTACATTGTTTCAGAGGAGTAGCCGAGTTAGTCTGTAACTAGAAAAACTTAAAAAACAACGAATTGTCTAGTAGCACCTTAAAGACTAATGAAATATGTAGATGGCAACATGAGCTTTCGTGGGCACAACCCACTTCTTCAGGTGACATAATTATTACATTATGAGCTGTAAAAGGCAAATCCATGCATTATTCCCCAGATGACAGCATGGGACTTGAGGTGCTATGGTTACATCCTCTGAAGAGGTAAGAGACCTACACCTCTTATTGTTTTTCTACCTATATTAAGCTTAATCAGGATGCCACTAGGTCAAGGGCAATTGGTAGTCTTAATTCAACATTTCCTGGTGTTTCACTGCACATTTAATTTTAATATATATAACTTCTCCTGTATTCATACCCACATTCCTGGCATGCGGTTACAGCAGCTTTTGCAGGATATTCTTCTCTTTTTTTATGCTTTGAAACTTTTGAGTGGGGATTTATCCAACTCCCTGGCTTCCAAAATTCTGGAAGTGTTCAGATCCTCATGTTAAGCGTGAGCTCATTTCTGGTTTTAATTAATATTTCTTTTTAGCTCTCATTTGTCTGTTTGTTTTTAAAGGTATGTCAACAGCAAATAACCGTGGTCCTGCTAAACAATCTGTACAGTGTAACAGTGAGATATTTAATACTGACATAATATAATTCACAGTTATTCTCCAGGAATGTGTAGTTTGTATTCATGTTTCTGATCTTATTTTCAACTTGCCTGTTGAGCAAAATAGTCAGAATACCGTATTGAGATTTTTAGTCAAGCATGTGATATTGTGCCTCCTACCTGTTGAGTTTACAATGTCAGAGAGTGAAATTATGGCAGAGGACAATAAAATGGATTAGAAACGGAAGGAGTGTTCTCTGGCATGTTAGAGCAAGAGACGCAGTGTAAGGACATGGTGCCCAAGTTCAGCTCTTGAGTAAATCTGTGGTCACTTTGGGCCCATCTATACTTATCGGAAGATCGATGCTCTGGAGGTTGATCTTCTGGCATTCAATTTAGTGGGCCTAGTATAGACCCCTAAATCGACTGCTGAGACCTGCTCCCGCCAGCATTCAGTACTCTTGCTTTTGCAAGGAGTAAGAGAAGCAGATGGGAGTGTTTGCTCCTGTTGGCCTCCCACAGTGTGGATGCTACCACTTGTAAAGAGAAAACTTACAGGGATCTGTAAGTGAGCTATTTAGGGTTACAGAGTATAGTAAAAATAAATCTGCCAATCCTTTATACAGGCTCACATTACAAGAACAAGGGGTCACTCAATGAAGTTAATGGTAGGTAATTTTAAAACAAATAAAAGGAAATCCTTCACACAGCATGCCACCAGCTCATGGAATTCACTACTGACGGCGGCTGTAGAGTCAAATGCTACCCTGAAATTTAAAACGGAGCTGGATAACTTTACAGCCATTAAAAGAATGTGCAGTTATGTACGCTTACGGGCCCGATCCTGCAAAAAGCACTTCCTGAGCAGCTTCCATGGGAATTAAAGGCTGGGTCCTAAGACAGCAACTAAATCTCATGCTTCATGGAACCAGATGATCACCATAAGGGTCAGGAGGAAAACATGTTCCTTCTTGTTCACCATGTGCAACTTGATTGGTACTCCACTGCTTCTGAAGCAGTGGTGACAGCCAAGTGACAAGATTCCAGACCTGAGGGGCTAGGGCTTTGACATGCAATTCCAAACCCTTTACTCTGTCCTAACACACATGCAAATGTGTTTTGTTATATATTCATTTATGATTTATGTAAACATGGTGTAGGGATAAAATTATCCCAGGGCAGACCAGCACCAAACAGTTATTTTAAGTGCTGCCAATATACTGGAGACTGCTCCAGAGACCCTCCCCTGGGAAGAGTTTACATACAATCTGAGAGAGAGCAGGAGAAGCTAGCTAGGCGTCTGGATAAATAACTGGGGAGGGGATCTCTGTACAGAACAGACTGTGCTGGGGCATCTTACACTTATCACAAGTGCCTATGAAGGGGGAGCTGTTTGGTGGCAGAAGTCTCCCCAACACTGCCCCTTTCCTGGGTAGCGCACAGCCTGGTTTGACTGCGGGAGAAGTCCAGCCAGTGGCACGTCTGCGGCACTTTTCAGTTCTCTGTGCTCAGGGCCAACCGAGGCGGGCCTGTGCCCTCCTTACCCCCCGCTCTGCCAAGCCCCCGGCCCCTTCTCCCCAGGATGGGGCTGCGGAGGAGGGCTGGCCAGGGCACCAGCGGAGCCGGGGAAGCGGTTTGGCTGGTGATGTCAACCTCTAGGAGGAGCCTGTGCCTGTCCTTTTACTTTCAAGCTCCATGTAATTAGCATGAGGCTGCTAGTCACTCACTAGTGTTACCCTCGGGGGCTCGACCATGGAGTCCCCCCACTCCGCCGCCCGATGGAGCCGGGGAACTTTCTAAGGCAGAGGCTGCTGCCGCTTCTTCCCCTTGATCTTCCTGCTTCCTTCTCCTCCCCCTCCCCGTCTCTCCCGGGTTAATTACCACCACTCATTAGCGTGACCAGCCGGCCTCCGCGCCGGGCATGCGAAGCCCCCCAGCCGCATCATGCGAGCAACGTGCACTTTGCTGCTCCGCCAACTTAGCCTCCTGCTGCTGCTGCTGCTGCTACAGCCCGCCGCGGGATCGGGCCCCCGCGCCGCCTCCAGCGACCCCCCTCCTCGGACCCAGCTCAGCGGAGCCACCACGCCGGCGGCCGCGGGGTCTTCCAGCCGGGCCGCTGCTGCTGCTGCTGCTGCGGCGGCTGCTTCCCTGCTGCCTCCCTGGGAGAGGGAGAGCTCCGTGCCCTGGGCGCCGCCAGTGTCCAGCAGCACCTCGGAGCCGGCGGCGGGAGGACACACCAGCAGCCCGGGTGAGTGGAGGGGCCAGGCGCCACGGCGTGTCTGGCGGGCGGCCGCACGGGCACTGCCCCGCCTGCAGCCCGCGCCCCCTGCCCCAGCCCGCGCGGGCTGCTAGGGAGAGGGAGCCTGTGTTGCTTTGGTGTCTGTGTGTGTGGGGCGGGGTGATGATCAGCTCAGCTCAGCCCGGGCTGGGCAGCCCCGAAGCCTGCGGCAGAGACCCGGGCCAAATGTGCGGCTGTTTTTGGAGCAAAATCATTGCAACCCTCTGCTTCTCCCTCCTTCCCTGCCCCCCGGCCAGTGCATTCCCAGGGAGGAGGAGCGGGGGGGGGGTGTATTTTTAATAAGCATGGCCCTGGTTTGTGTCCCCCCCCCTGGAAAAATCCCTGTTTGCAAATGTTGGCACGTAGGTTGCATGTGGGTGAGGGGCTAGTGCACCTTCTCGGCCCCTTTGCAGGGCGCCCGGGGGTGCGGCGTGGAAGCGAATCAAGGGGAAATCCGTGGGCTCCCGAGGGGCGGGGAGAGCGAAAGCAGCAGAGGACAAAGCTGGGGGCTTGTCCCGAGTCCACTTCCTGGCGGATTCGGGTGCCCGGGCATTGGGAAGCTGTTACTGAGCAATGGGGCATCGGTTGCTTCTCCAGCACAAAGGGCTGGGCAGGAAAGTGCACGTAGGGGGACTCCCGCAAGGGGTATGTGTGTGGGAGTAGGATTGCAAAACAGCCCTCACCGTTCCGCTGGGTTTAAGTCTGACCCAAAAAGCCCCTTGAACTTGATGCAAAGCCTTACTGACTTCAAAGAGCTTTGAATCGTGCCCTTGGAAGCAAAGGAGTTTAGCAGAGTCTGTGAGATAAAATATATACATTATAACCGCAATATCTGATGAAACCCCTTCAGTACACTGGAATTGTAACACAGAATAGCTTAACCTCCTGTTCAGTGTAAAGGTATGTCATACTGCTGACCATAGTAGCCCCTCACCTGTGATATCAAAGGAGAGAGAGAGAAGAAAAAAGTTTGAGCTATTTCTCTTCTTCAGGTTTTACTTTTTAGTTGCAGTCCTTATTAAGCTGCTTTTTGTGGCAGCAATTTACATTTTATTAACATACGAAACAAGCGCTGATGTAAAAAAGAAAATAAATGTACTTCTCTTAGTACATATGGAATTAAAGCTTGCATTCCTGGCTGCTATATAAAACCTCAGGTGTAGTGTAGAGTTTCAAAAGTTTAAATGCTGCATTGTTGAGGGAGAACAGAATATGAAAAAATACCTCTGGGTTTAAGAGAGGATTCAGTTAAACAGAATATGATGCTTTTATACTTTTAAGAACAGACACAGAAGCCTCTAACAAAATATCAAACTGAACTCTAGAGAGATTCTAAGCACAGATTCACTTGCTTTGTTAATTATAAATTATTGGGCTCCTTAGAATCACTTGGACATTGCACAGTTGTATACTAGTGTAGTAAAAGAGGATCGGAGCAGATGGAGGCTTGTGCAAAGATTACAATAAAATTCATTCATCTGTATTCATTTACATGTTAAGATTGTAAATTTCCATTTTTTGATTGAATCAACTTGAAAAGGTTCTACCTTCTATTTTTTAAAAACTAGATGGAAATGAAAGTGCCAAGGCTAGCAGAACCTCAATAGGAAGGGGATAAGCACCAGAATGGTCCTTAGTTCAGTAGCGGCTGTTAGAATGGTACTGTAGTTAGTTGTTGCTGCATTCCAAAGGTGTATATGTTACCAGGTGTTATGCAATATTTCCAGGGCAGGGAATCAGCAGGTGCAGTGAGAATTCTTCTGTATACTACCCAGAGGTTTTCTTCAACAGATTTCCTCTCATCCTGCTTCACATTGATTACTGGCCTATCACATCCAGATGTAGGGTTTTTTTCAGAATTTTAATCTATTTTAAATATTTATTTCTGTCTTTCTACACTGCACTTCTGCTATGTTGATGAAGTATGGGAGGTTAGTCTCAGACTCAGCAGATTTGTGAAATCTTCTTCTTGTTAGTCTATGCCAGGTACATTTACACAGATATCCACTGACCCTGGTCAGTTAGGCATTACACAGGCTGACACATCAGACCAAATTTTTTATAGGGACAGTGGACATAATTTTAAGCAGCATGACTTCCCTTTTTTCCAACTTGAACACACAGCTCTAAGGATGATTAATATGTTGGAAAAGCTGGCACTGAATTTCTATATACAGTGTAAAGAAACCTAGCATCTGATAAATATAGCTTCAGTGGTTTTAGGGCTAGAAGGGACCACCACTATGATTACCCGACCTTGTGGTCACACCGACCATAGAATTTCACCCAGTAATTTCTGTGGTGGAGAGACCTCCCCAATGTCACATTGTGCTATTTAGAGATGTATTTTATTTATAGGGAGCTACAATTGCAGAACATGTGGTTAAAACTACTTTTGAAAATTTTTTTCTATTTTCTTAACACATCCAGAAGGTGCCTTTTATCAAATGTACACATATAAAACAGTGTATATCTGGGTGAATCAAATGAAGAACTATGCACAATAATGTTTGCATAACAAGGGAGGAAGAATAGCCTAGCAGCTTGGGCACTGGCAGGGCTGGATTACCCAACAGGCAGACTAAGCACGTGCTTAGGGCACCAGCAAATCAGGGGCACAAAAAAAAAAAAAAAAAAAGAGAGAGAGAGATGTGACGGTATAGTATTGTTTTTATTTTGATTTATATATGGGGAGGCACCATAATCTTTTCAGTGCTTAGGGCCTCTGACAGTCTTAATCTGGCCTTGGGCACTGGCTTTGGATTTAAGAGGCCTCACCTCTGTTGCATTGCAGCCACAGATTTCCTTGTGTTTCCTTGCAATAGTCACTTAATCTACTTTGTGCATCAATTCCCTACCTATAAAATGGGGATTAATATTTTCCTACCTGACAGAGAGAAAATCTCTTAAAGATCAGCATGTGCTCCTAGATGGGTAGAAAAAATACATCATTTAAGATCAGATCCAGCATCTTTTCATGACTCTGATAACTCCTGAGTTGAGAGAGGAATGCATTTTTAACATTATAATTTGAAAAACAAAAACTATCTGTCCATGAGCTTTGCAATAAATTTGGCTTATTGTGAGCATCTCTGTAGGCATTTCATTGAGCCATTCTCCATAAAATGTATCATGCGGTAGGCTATGAATTCTATTGATCCTCACCTGAGAAGAATTAGGAAGAATGTCATCAAGAAGGCTGATAGCATTGTGGCTGCTGGAAAACCATAGTAAACCTCATAATAAATTACATTCTGCCCTGACAACAGCAATCCACTAGATGTTAGGTAAGGGTCTATGCCTGTCAGTCAGGTTAATGATTTTGTATTACGGCAGTAGTCTGATGTGGTCTGCTAGATCATTTGGGGTTTGAGCTATAGACACTTGAAAAGTTAGCTTTTGTCTACCCTTGCCTTTCTTCCACAAGCATTTCCGGTAAACTCTTCACTCTGCCACTACATGAAAATGAAGATTGCATTTTGGCAGCCTGTGATCTGACTCTCTTTGAGGTCAGAATGCAGAGGTACTTTCTCAGCAGAGTTTGGCTAAGGAGATGGTATCAGCAGAGAGGAGCACTGCAATGAAACTTTTAATCTTAAAACATGAATGCCTGTGAAAGTGAGTGGCTAATGGGGATGGTTCAAAGTAGGCATTACAGAGGCAACCCTTATCCAAGCTTCTCTTTGCAACTCTGCCAGGGGAGCTCAGTCTTGACTGGGAGCAGAGGTAAATGCTGGGCAATCATGTTGTGATGAGACTAAATTAGGACTAGGCTGTATCTTTTTTGATTGTTGTGTAAGATGAAGACTGAATCCAGGCACAGGTGTTTGTCAGCACCACTGCTTTTTCTGAATACAAGACAAATGGTTCAAGCAATAGCTGGAATGATGGGACCACCTAACCTGCGTACTGTGCATTTTCTGTTGGCAGTTACCATTGGGGTATCCTTGAGAGGAAGGGGCTAGTCTGTCAGTAGGACATTGAACTGGGACTTGAGAGATTGAGGTTCAGTTCCCAACTGTGCCACAAACATCTTTATATCCACTGGCAAGTCATTGTCTTTCTCTGATCCACTTCGCTATCTGTACAATGGGGATAAAGATACTTCCCTGTTCATAGATGTCTATCCTGTTTATTTTGATTTGTAAAATCTTTAGGGCAGGGACTGCCACTTGCTCTTTGTGTTTATACAATAGGTCTTTGATCTGGGTTGTGGCCTCTAGGTCAGTGATGAGCAACCTGTGATCTATCGGGGTTCCATGCTGTGGCCCGTGACACATTTTGTTTACTGTTGCCCACTCGCAGAGTGGCCAGTTTTCGCTGTCTGCGTAGCTGTTTTCCTGGCAGTGTTACTAAAGTGACACACATGTAAAACAGGGGCACGTGAAGTGAGGTGCATACTGATTGCACACAGTACTGACTCTGCATCCAATCAAAATGCTGCTACGGTTCAGTCAGCACACCCCGCAAATTCTAGGTACGCACATGCAGTCAGCAAAACTACTCTATCCCAGGAGACTGTCCTGGTTTTGACAATCTTGACTCCGACTGAAATGAAGGAGTGACACTCGTGTGGCCCACTTACTAGCCTAGATCGCCCAGTGCTACTCCAGGTACTATGGTAATACAAATAATGATAAAGGGTAGCACTGAGCATCTACAAGTTTCCTATCTAGGCTCGGGTCCCCAATCAAGCAAATCTTTTCCCCCTTGTCATCTGTGTTGTCTTTTCCTCTTTCTTCTCTGTTGTCCCTCTTTTGTGGAATATGAGACGCTCAGACAGCATGACGATGGTGGGAGCAGTGCAAATGCCTAAATAAGTAGATTCCTCCTTTTCATGTCTGGGTTGTCTTTCCTTCCTTCCTCCCTCTGTCATCTTTTCCATGCTAGTTGCTGCCTTGCATTTCTTCAGTGTTGCACATTATGAACATTAAAAGTAACCATGTAATAGTGACTCCTCTGCAGCATTCTGTGGCGCAGGAGGGAAGTTTAAGAAGGCGTGGGGAGCAGGCTGATGAACTCAAAAGGGGGCTTGTGTGCTCAAGCTGGCTTCAAATCTCCTTCCTACACAGTAGTTAGTATTGATCACATGGTTCCCTCCAGTCCACATGCCTGATTCCGTTGTCTCTGCCTTATAGAATCATTTACATCAGTGCAAGCGTGTGCAAAACAATCTTGACAGCCATTCACTGCACTGGTGTAAATGACCCATGCAAGGTGCAGAGCAATGGCACATCAAGCACCATGCTCTCTGCACAGTACCTGGAAGACCTGCATGCTAAAATGCTTTTCTGTCTCGCCCCCTTCCCTACTGCTCTTTATGCGAAATATAAAGTAATGTATGTTTTGTGTTGCAAATCCGTAGTCCCTGAAGTGGTATGGATTTAGCTTTGCTGCTTTGAAGTGATATGGATTTAGCTTTGCTCCTTTCCAGAAACAAAAGAGAAGGGGAGAGAGAGCCACTCAGTTCCCTGTCCTTTACAGGCATTAAGGGTCTGATTGAAAGACCACTGACATGACTGGGCGTCTTTCCATTGACTTAAATGGGTTTTGAACCAAACTCCATAAGCAGTAATCATTTATTTAAATGGTAGATTAATGAATGATGCCAATGTTTGTAGTCCAGGTGCAACATGACTATATGACACCTACATTAAAATGGATTGAATCTGTCTTATGCTGGGTTATTGCAATAAGCATTACATGAATGTGAGATGAGATATTTTATTGCAAGTGCTACTACAGAAGCTCGTGATGGTTTCAGTCTTGCATTGGAAACTATTAGAGCCATCACATTACTTATACAACCCTAATAGTCCAGCACCCTTCCTAAGATCTTCCCATCAGGAACCACTGCTTACCTTTAAAACAGGCAGTGCAATGAGCTGCAGTTTGTCTTGTGGCTTGAAAAACCATAGGAAAGGGTTAGTTTCACAGTGTATTAATTGATGGATTAGGAGAAATGCTCATGTGATTGACTCCTGTCACTGTAACGCGTCCTGAACAAGTTCCTCTGTGATCAGATAAGGGTGACTATGGCATTTTTTGTCTTCCTGGAACGGTTTGTTTCTTTTCCCCCAGCTGGCAGGATCTGTAGTTTAAATCTAGAACTCAAATCCAAATCTCTCCAATGCTGTTTAAGATTTCAAGCAGTTCTGCACCCAAGCACTTGCTGGCACCACCCTCTACTCCTCTTTCCTTGTCTGTTTTGTTTATAGCTAGTTGCCTTGCACTCGTTCCTGTAATAACTGGTCACCTCACACACATTCATGGATCTTGGTAACACCATCCCTATTTAACTAGCAAGGAAGTGAGGCACAGAGCTATTAACTTGTGGAATTCTGTGTCCAACCTGGAGCTAAACCCCAAGTCTCATGAATGCTCGCCTTAAGCAGAATCAGGGCTTTAACTTTCCCATCCTCACATTTTCTTGCTGTAACACTTCCACTTCTATACCGGATATGTGTTGTGGGGGGGCAATTATGTAAGAACATAAGGATGGCAAAGGTCCATCTAGCCCAGTATCCTGTCTGCTGACCGTGGCCAAGACCAGATGTCCCAGAGGGAGGGATCACAACAAGTAATCTTCATGTGATCCCTCCCCTGTCACCCATTTCCAGACAAACAGAGGCTAGGCACACATTACTACCCACCCTGGCTAATAGCCATTGATGGACCTAACCTCCATGAATCTATTTAGTTTTTTTTTAACCCTGTTAAAGTCCTAGCCTTCACCACATCCTCTGGCAAGGAGTTCCACAGGTTGACTGTGCATTGCATGAAGAAAAACTTCCTTTTGTTTGTTTTAAACCTGCTGCCAATTACTTTCATTTGGTGACCCTTCGTTCTTATATTGTGGAAATAAGTAAATAACTTTTCTTTATTCACCTTTTCCACTCCAGTCATGATTTATAGACCTCTCTCATATCCCCCCTTAGTCTCCTCTTTTCTAAGCTGAAAAGTCCAAATCTTTTAAATCTCTCTTCATATGGAACCCGTTCCAAACCCCTAATCATTTTTGTTGCCCTTTTCAGAACCTTTTCCAATGCCAATATATCTTCTTTGAAATGAGGCGACCACATCTGTATGTAGTATTCAAGATGTGGGCACACCATGATTTTATAAAAGGCAATAAGATATTTTCTGTCTTATTCTCTATCCCTTTTAAAATGATTCCTAAGATTCTGTTTGCTTTTTTGACTGCCACTGCACACTGAGTGGATGTTTTCAGAGAACGATCCACAATGACTCCAAGATTTTTCTCTTGAGCAGCTGTAGCTAAATGAGTCCCCATCATATTGTATGTATAGTTGGGATTATTTTTTCCAATGTGCATTACTTTACATTTATTAACAATTACATGCATGGCATTAAATTGCACTGGGAGAAGCATGGGAGATCACTTTTTGTGTGATGGCACAGCCTGTACCATTTAAAGGCCTAATCTCCAATAAGGTTCCCTTTGGGTCTGTGATCACAGGAGTCTTCGCTTGAGAGCTTTTGCATATGCCATAAATGAAGCAAGTACAAGTTTGATCTTTAAAACTGATTGGTGGAAACTGACTGGTTTTTCCTGATGTTGAACAGAAAATCGCTCCGCATGAAATGACTTTTATTTTACTGTGATTTCAGCATGAAAAGGAGTTGTTCAGAGGTTGTGGTTCAGCTTGTTGCTGTCAGGCGGAAGTCTTACATTTTAGACTGCTTCTTCAGAACTATAATTCAAGTTATTCTTGGAAAGAGATTTCTTTACACCACTGGAAAACAATGGGAACTAGAGCAGGTCAAGAATTTTTTGTCAAGTGGGTTTTTGTCAGAAACTGCCAATTCTTCTAAACTGATTTTTTTCCTATGAGATTATACCAGTTTGAATTCAACATTTATGGGGAAAGGGTTTCCCAGGGCCTGGATGGAATTTCTGCTTAAAACGAGAGACGGGAGGGGCCCTACCTAGAACAGTCTATAGCCAAGATTAAGTCTCTGGAAACCCACATCTCATGTGAGTGCACTAGTCACCAGGCTATTTGCTATTCCGGAGTGGGGGTCTCTCCCAATCTTTGGTTTTTGAAAGGTCTTGTCATCCCAAAGTGGAATGGGAACATTTCTGAAATCTCAAAACCATTTCCTGGCCAGCTCTATTGAGGACTCATAGTTCTGGCTCGTTGTGAACCACCATTTATTTTAAAAGTATAAATAAAATGTCCAGTCAATTGTGTGTGAGCCTTAGCTGTTTCCTTCTGAGGCTGGGGTTAGTTGGCAGATGCCACTGGGAAGCCTTAGGTTCTTCAGCCTGTGTGATGCGGGAGGTCAGATAGGAATGGCCCCTTTTGGCCTTAAAGTCTGTGACTGAAATTTGAAGTTGTAATGGCAGGAGAGACCTGAAAGTTGTGTTCAGGACCATTGTTAGGGTTGCCAGGTGATGGATTTTATTTTTAACTCGACCACCCAGTCAAAAAGCAACCTTGGTGGCTCCAGTCAGCACTGCTCACCAGGCTGCTAAATGTCTAGTTTGCAGCATGCTGGGACTTGCAGGCTCCTTGCCCAGTGGCTCCATACGGCTTCCAGACAGTAGCCAGCATGTCCCTCTCCCTCCTAAGCATAGGGACAGCCAGGGAGGCTTTGTGCATTACCTCCACTCACTGACTGTGCCCCTTTGCCTAGGAGCTAGGTGGACATGTTGCCACTTCCAAGGAGCTGGGGGTGGTCAGTGCAGCCTAGAGCCGGCACTCCCACCTCTCCCACACCCAACCCCCTCCCCTAATCCCTCTGCTGCACCCAAACTCCTTCCCAGCACCTGTATCCCCCCTACCCCATCCCCTTGCCATAGCCAGGAGCCCCCTCCCACACTCCAACCCCCCCTCAGTCCCACCTCCCAGCCCAGAACCCCCTCCTATACCCAAAGGCCCTATTGCTGGCCCCATCCCAGAACCCCTCCCTCCAGTTGGATCTCTTACCCCCTATGGCAGCAGTTCCCAACTGCCGAGCCACAGACCTCTGGCTGCCAGGGTGTGGCAGCTCAGGTGGCTGGAACTGGGGCACTCCGCTCTCACCGCGGCTCTGGGGGGAGGCGTGTCCTGCCCCGCCTCTCCGCCAACCTGCGCTGGGCAGAAGAGCACTTCCCTGCATGGCGGGAGGGCCGCGGAGCATTCTTCCATGGCCAGGAGAAGCCCCTGCGCTGTGCGGCCCCCCCCCCGTCATGCGGGGAAGCGCTCTTCCCTGGCTGGAGGAGACCCCACCCCTGCTTGGCGCTAGTTGGCTGAGAGGCGGAGCAGCACACGCCTCTCCCAACAGCTGCGGCGGGAGGGGAGGCACCGGGCAGCAGTGCAGGGCTAGGTAAGGAGGGGTGGGGCAGGCCCAGGGGCTCCAGTGGTGGAGCTAGTGCTGGGGGGCTCTGGAGGCTGAGCTAGTAGAGTGTGTGGCGGGGGGAGTATGGGGACAGGGCTGGCACTGCGGGCTCTGGAGATGGGTGATGGGGTCTGGGTGCAGTGGGGCTCTGGAAACAGGAGGTTGCTACTGGGGGTCTGGTGGTGGGGGCTCTACGGGGCAGGGGCTGGCACTGGAGGTAGTGGAGGGCTCTAGGGTTTAGGGCTGACAATGGGGGGCCTGGGGTCTGGACTCTTGATGGGCCAGTAATGTTTTATTTGTGTATTTTCATAGTCATCATTTGCATAATGAATATGCAAATAAAATGCTACTGGTCCAAGTATGTGAGTGGGTTTGCCGGTGCCTGGTATCAAAAAGGTTGGGAACCACTGCCCTGTGGCACCCCACGCCCCTGCCCAGGGCTGCCGAAAGGGGGAGGCAAAGAGGGTTGATACCCTGGTGCTGCTACCTCAGCAGCAGCAACAGCCAGAGCCCCAGCCCTTTAAATCACCAGTGGTGCTGAAGGGCTGGTTGGGGAAGGCTAGCTCCAGCCCCGCCCCTTCTACCAATGACCCCGCCCCTTCCAGGAGCCTGTAGCTGGGCCCAGCAAAGTCTGTCCTCAGCCCTGCCCCTACCCCAGTCCAGTAAAAATTAGTGAGCAAGGGTTGGGGAGAGCAGGGGATGGAGTGAACTGGTGGGAGAGGGGAGCCCACAGGGAAGGCAGGAGGTGGGGCATGGATTTCAGTTTTATGCAGTTAGGAAGTTGGCATGAGGACTGATGCTTTAACAGTACTTAATTCGGCAATAATAATTTTATTTATTAAACTCTCACAGCCATGGTGATGGGACATTTTCACAATATAGTAAAAACATGAGCAAAATACAATAAAAGCACAATATCGCCCCCACCTCTCCCCGCACACACTGCTTTCTCTAAAAAGGCAAACAAACAAAAACTACCCATGTAGCTGTAATATGCCCTGGAAAAGCTTGTCCGGGGCTTTCTATTATTTTCCTTCTGAGAACTTTCAAATTGTCCTGTTCCCCAATGTCTTTGAAATCCCAGCAAGAGCCCAGCTTACAGGCCAGACGGCCAGAACTGCAAGCGCTCTTTCCAAGTTAAGTATATAGGTTTCCAAAATGAGGATAAATAAAGCAGACAGCTTGCGGGGGGGGGGGTAAGCCAAGATTGTTGCCTGGCAAAACAGCCTCCATCCTTTCTGCCCCAAAGCATTTCAGCTTTCTCTATTTTTTTTTCTTTTTCAAAACTTTGACATTGGCAAATGAGCATGCACACTGGGATTTTCAAAAAGGTACCGCACTGACATAACTCTGCTCCCTGCGCAGGGTAGAGGCCAGCACCAAGTCCTGTCGAAAAGCCCAGGCTTACTCTATTTTAACACTGTAATCTGAGCAGAAAGCCCTAAAACACTCAAGGGGTCATGTTTTGTTGTTCTTAGAGTGAGTATAATGATGTTATATAGATTCGCAGGCCAGAAGGGACCATTGTGACCTCCAAGTATAACACAGACCATAGAACTTCCCCCACAATATTCCCTCTTTTTTTGTGGAGAGAGGTAGGTAAGGTGGCATTTTGGAAGCTCACGAGATCTTTTTTCTCCCACTCTCGTTTGAAGTAAGGTTACACACACTCGCACACCTACTGTAGCACCTTGTTAATTCAAACCTTATTAATCCTCTCATCCCATAACTCACACTGAGTTTCTGGGAAAAGGTACGGGGCTGGTTCCTTACCCCTGCTAAGACTGCCTTGTGCTCTCTGGTGGAGCAAAGAAGCTCAAAAACAACTCAACCAGCTATCCGAGGATTCACCAAACTAATGTCTTAATTCAGAACTAGTCACCAGATAACTTCCTGTGAATAAGTCAAAACCTGTAGATTCTGTGCAAACAGTTGGTCGTAAGCCTTAGATACCCCAAATGGGGGAATCTGTTATTCACATTTGATTAGATGTAGGTCCTATGGTCTGATTTCTCTTTCCTGATTGGCTGAATGTAACAAGATAGAATCCAATTCCTTGTGGAAATACAATTACTGATTTCTTTAGTAGTTAAGTACTTTGAGAGATACTGATGAAAAGTGCTGTGTACGAGCTAGATGGTAGTATTATTATAGTACAAATTTTTCCAAGGACATTTTGCAGTTGTCACTTTATATGTGCTGTTTCCATGAACATTAAAGTAAACTTGTTGGCGAGAGCATTCATGGGGAGCAGATGTAAAAGGGGGCACAAACCCAGTCTAAGTCAATGTATTAATAGTTCAAATGCATATTTGTAGGGCATTGTTCTATAATAGACAACAGCTTTCCCTCTCTCTGTGTACATGGAAAAGGTGTGTGTACAGATGTATGCATATATTGCCCCACAGCCCATACCATAACATCCTGCAGCTTCTATGTGAGACACTGCTTATTGTACTTCCATTATGTGGAAAGCTCACATATATCCTTTCAGGCTGAAATCATAATTAGAGTCAGAGGATGAGGAGAGAACTTTCCCACCCAAAAGGGAAATGATGCGGTGTTACTGAGCGGCCAGCCCAAGTAATAATATAATCTTAGAAAAATGCAGCTCCCTCGAGGAAAGGAAGCTCTACGAACTTCAGTTTCTCCAAGCTTGTTAACAATGCTGTTGCCTGCATTTCTGTTACACTGCTGTCATACCTAATCTACTGAAGCGCCAAGGTTTTCACAAAATATTGGGGAGCAAAGAGAAAAAATGGTGTAAGAGTATCTTGAATAAAGCAAGAAGTCTTTTAGGGCAGGTGCATTGTTTGGTTTTAACGCAAATTCCTAGGATAGTGGGTCAAATTCTCCCCTTGTTATTATCATTGACAATTAAGTTGTTTTACTTTTCTCCTGTTTGCACTGAACTTTGACCTCAGATTTTAAATGCAGAGGAGGCCATTAAAGCAATCAACTGTTTGACTACCTGCACAACTTGGGTTATAGATAATTCTCACTTCTACTGTGAGGGCTTTGAAGCCAGGGCCTTTGGCATCATAGTCGAGAACTGTGCACATTTCATAAAACATATAACAACGTTAGTAAAGATACCTCACCGTCCTTATAGTCATCAGTGTCAGGTGAGCTTGTGGAACTTTCTCTAACTCTGTCTCATTCAAGATAGACTAAAACCTATCAGTTCAAATTTATAGGATGCCTTCCAACTTAAGGGATCCCGAACAGCCCGAGCCTTCACTTATCCTGCCACTGAAGTGCAGCCACTTCTGGGGCGGAGAGCAGCAGCTACTCTGTATTTGCTACACACCAGACTAGTTGTTTGAGGAGAAATTTACAGGAATTTCTCCAGCTGAAATCACAAGAGGAATTTGGCTGTGCAGAACACCGTTAGCCGCAGTACCGCTTGTAAAGCATTCACACACTTATTGTTGTGGAAAATCTTGTAAAGACTGAGAGCTGGATCTTTAGCTGGTGAACAATGTGAGAGCTCCATTTTCTTCACTTGAGATATGACAATTCGCAGAGGTCAGATCAGGCCCCAGGAGTGTTCGGGGCCTCAATGTAATGCAAAAGATACCTTCTGTTGTAGCACAGCCTCATGCTACTCTAGCCCCATACCGGGGACCAGTACTGCTGTGGAGCAAAAGGCAGCACCTACTTACATCACTTTCTGGTGTATCTGAATGATATTTTTTTGGAAATCTCCAAAAACATGAACCAGGTCTAACCCTGCCTGGATTGTAAAATCTGAGAAGCTCATAGGTCAAGCTAGTAAGGGCACCAAACCCACAAGAAATTACGCTTAAATGAGGCAAACTGCATTGTCGTATTAAAGTCATTTCCCACTGCTGTGTTGTGTTGTAAAGCATTTGCGTGAAAGGTATTTCTGCAGACCATCAAACTGCACATTACCTGCTTTGCTCATAAATTCGAATGGGTGACCTTGATCGTGAGGCACAATACGGCTCTTGTAATTTATCCCTTATCTTCTTTTTTGGAACTGGGCATAATTGCATCTGTGTCTAGAAGGACAAAGAGAAGTGTTTCAGCAGCTGTAATTCACAAAGACATCTTCAAAAGACTTCTTACCCTTGGCACAAGTTTTAAAATGCCTTATAAAAATGTCCCTGAGTAGCTTTAGGCATCAGAACATTCAGTGTTTCATTCGGATTCGGTTACAGAGCTAAGCACTAAATTTCAATTCTCATTAGGATATTATCAGCTCGTTTATCAAATGCAGGCTGGTGGGGTAGTGTTAGACTGTCAGCAGGCCCACTGATGGGGAGGGGAGAGGGGAAAAGGCAATTGCCTTAGGGCCGGGAGAGTCAAAACTTATGTAGAACCCTGGGCCCCTTTCAGTTATTGCTGAAGCGCCACTCTGTATGGCTCTGAGAGCTAGGAATAGGCACTGCGGTCTGGGTGGCACGAAGAGCTGACTGACTGGGCCCTGTGCCCGTCTACCCAACGCTCTGCTCCTTCTGGGGACATGGAGCCAGTCTCTCCCCCCCCTTATGCCCCAGAGCCCACTGTGGCTGTCGGCCTCGCTGAATGCCAGACAGCCAAGGAAATACTGGTACTTTGAAACATAGTTTCTTAGGGCTGGTCTTCACTTCCTGGGAGATCGATCTCCCAGGGGTCGATTTAGTGGGTCTAGTAAGGACACACTAAATCAACCACTGATCCCACTCCATTGACTCTGGTACTCCACTGGGTTGCAAGGAGTAAAGGAAGGTAATATGGGGTAGTAAGCAGTGGGGACGCCGTGGTAAACCAAACCAAAGTACATTGATTCCAGCTACACTATTCATATTGTTAGAGTTGTGTACCTTAGTTTGACTTTGCCCCCCTATTGTAGACCTGGCCTTATAGCAGTAACACGATCAGAGCTAAGACTAATCATGAAGACATTCATATTTGGGGGGCACAGAAAAAGCAAACGTGGACACGTGAAGGAATCAAAATAAAGAAGTAGGACAATTTGGTACTAGATGGAAAGACCTGGAATGACTATGCTTGCGTGCCTGTCGACTTGTATTTAAAAGTATCTCATAGAATACAGTCTGCTGGAATGTCCTGTTTTTTAAGACAAAAGGTCTTCAGAATTCAGTCCTGAGGATTAGTAACGCAGCCAGCATTCATATCTCCACAAGAAACCACAATGGATGAGGTCCGGTCACATGCTGGATTAAAGCCTAACTTGTTTGTCACTTGACTGGGCGAGAAAACCAGAGCAATCGCTATGAGCTGGTCCTTGTCTGTGCAGTGTGGGGTGGATGTCCAGGGCTGCGGCTGGAAAACATTTCAAGCTGATAGTGGGCTTGATTCTTCCTTGTTCCTGAGGCAGCCATTCAGACCTGTGCAAAGTAGGTGTAAACCCTGCAAGAGATCACTCTGTCCTTCTGATCTGACTCTCTCTGTCAGGTCTGACTGACAGTAGTGTGCTGCACAATGCAGCCTTGCTGTTCTCTCTTGTCTTCTGGCTTGGCTGCACAGGCAGCAGAATGCAGATGTAAAGCGGAACTGTAAGGTGCCGGAACCATCATTCATCAGGGAGAATCTCTTCACTGAAGAATTAATCCCTCCGGAGAAGTGATCAGAAGGCCTGGGGAGTTTTGAGCCTTCCTGAGGCATTAAAAAAAAAACAACAGTGAAAATTGTAGACACAAATCTCTATCCCCTGCTCCCATCCCTAATGCTCACAACGGAGGTGTGTGTAACTCTGTGTATGTATTTGCATACTTGGTAATCACACAGATGGCCCAGTGCTAGCCTCACACTGAAAGCTGCTCATTACATCAAGGATTATTAGTCAGTGTTTCTTCCCCTGCGTGGTAGGAGGAGAGAGAAACTAGCTCAGCCTTTGGAAGGGATACTTGCTATCCCCTCAACACTGCCATCCATCACTACTTCCTGCGGCAGATGGTTACAGCTTCATCTGGGAAGTGCAGTTTAGATCATCATCCTTTTCAGGAGCCGGGGGATGGGCCCTTATCTGTCCTAGGGATTAATTTCGTGTTAAGCCTACTCATTTCCATTTTTCTCCCATTTTCTGTTGCCGGGAAGTTGGGCAGCTCAGCTGTGGGATGGTTTGTGAGATGTTGCTGGTGCAGTAATAGCACCACACTCGGGAATAGGTCACGCCATAGGTAGGGCTTAGCTCATTGCTGTCAGGCCCACTCGGAAGGTGATTGGTTTCCGCTAGTCCCATGGCTGGCTAGTGAGCAGGAATCCAAGGGGGTTAATATGGTAGCCCACCATAGCAATGTAGCCACTTCTAGAGGGAAATATGGCAGCTGTTAAACAGCACACAGCACTGCAGGATAGTGAGTGAGCGAGGGCAGAACAGGGCAACAGCTTTCAGACTAAACTTTTTTTGGCCAAAAATCCCCCTTATTTTTATTTTATTTTTTTATGGTTTAAAAATGTTCAAATACAGCCCGCAGTCTAAACAAAGGGTGTGTTTTGAGTTGAACAGGTGTCACACCCTGGCCCTGTCACCTGCTGCAGTTATGTCAGGAGGTGTAATGAGAGGGTCAACAGCTGAGATGCAGCACCCAGGATGGGGGGGGAGTCTGCTCGTGAGAGGGGTCTCAGAATCCGCCTGACGGAGGCCGTTAGAAGGCCGTTAGAGAAGGAGGAGGTGAAAGAGGCAGTGCTTGGGTAAAAATGGGGATTTATGAGGAAGCCGGGGTGAGGTGGGTAGACTTTGAAGGGCAGTGCAAGGGGCCAGCCACGAGGGGGCACAGACCATACGATCAACTGGGATACTGACAAAAGGAGTAAATTTAGGCACCTGGGGAATTAATGTGGCCCTCCAGGTGGGGAGCTGTCTTGCAAGGGTGGGTCTGCTGGAAAGTGTGTGGTTGCTGTAGTGTTGAAGCAAAGGAGCATCTCAAGGCAGAGAGATGAAAGCAGGACAGCTGGGGTGAAGGTGGGCTTTGCAGCTGGGGAGAGGAGGTATTGACTCCCTTCTGAGGTGATACAACCTGTCGTTGAAAAACTTCTTCCATTGTGATGGGGATGTACAGTTTTTTATTTTCCTAAGCAAGTGGTTGAGGTCACTTTATATTGTTTCAATTATATAATCATTCCTGCCCAATGTCTGGGGTTTTCCTTTCCAAAAATTAAAATTTAAGGTGACCTCCATTACAGGCAGTCCCCGGGTTACGTACAAGATAGGGACTGTAAGTTTGTTCTTAAGTTGAATTTGTATGTAAGTCGGAACTGGTACATATTGTAGGGGAAACTCTAGCCAAACATTTCTCCAGAGCTCAGTTTTATTCTCCCGCACCTCACTTCCCTCAATCCTTTATTCTCAAGCTGAGATGTCTGCTGAGAAAAACCGCTCCGCGTCTCCCTGGTCTGCTGGGGGGGGGGGGGGGCGCTAGCTTCGTGTCTCCCTGGTCTGCTGGGGGGAAGCAGCTAGTACGGGGTTGCCTCACCCCGTTTGTAAGTAGGGATCCGATGTAAGTCAGATCCATGTAACCCGGGGACTGCCTGTATATTGATTTGCCTCTTCCTTTCCTCCTTGTAGATACGGCCTTGCGGAGGACTGGTCACTGCCCAAAACAAACCATTTTTGATCTTTTGTGTCATCAAAAGTTTTGAAAAAAATTGGTTTTCAGTCCAATCAAACCTTATTTTTTTTAATTGTTTTTCAGACTTTTCAGGGAACCAAAAAACAAACAAACAGTCATTTGCTCAGCTCTATCCTAAGCCCATTTCAAAGAGCGTGTGGATTTTCAGAGGCAGAATGTCATTAGCCCGGTTGGAATCTGGTCTTTGAAACCCTTCCTCTTTCAAAAAGTGTCACAATAACTTTGACCACAATGGCTATTGACCTGAGTTTTACCTCTCACCAGTAAGACAGCACAATCTATCCCCTAATACGGTGGGGCTAAATCAGTATTGCCTAAGGTGTACACTGGCAGAGAAAATCAGTGCAAGATACTCAACTCCAGTTACGTGAATTGCGTAGCTGGAGTCGATGTATCTTGCATCTATTTTCCAGGGTTGCCCGACAGTTGGAGGTTGATGGGAGAAACTCTCCTATCAACTTCCCTTACTCCTCACTGTTGTGGGGATGCCCTCAGTGTTTGATTTAGTGTGTCTTTACTAGACCTATTTAATTGAACCCCAGAAGATCGATGGCTGGAGCGTTAATCCTCCAGTAAGTGGAGACGTTGCCTAAGTGAGAGGAGTTCCATCTACTTAATCACCAATTCTGTCTTCTATCACACCTTTCTTGCCATCCAAGTAATAACCTTGTCTGTGGCCAAGTCTACACTGGCACATTACAGCTCTGTAACTTTCTGGCTCAGGGTTCTGAAAAAAATACCTGTAAAGGGCTAGAATAAACCAGGTTACAGCTCTGGGAGCCGGGCTCTCGCTGCTGCTAACTACTCCCCTCACAGAAGTGGTTTACATAGAGCGCTGGGAAATCGGTCTCTCAGCGCTTGTGCCACAGCCACACTTTGGCTGTGTCTACATTGGCATCCCTTTCCGGAAAAGGGATGCTAATGAGACACATCGCAATTGCAAATCCACGGGGGATTTAAATATCCCCCGCGGCATTTGCATTTACATGGCTGCCGCTTTTTTCCGGCTTGGGGATAAGCCGGAGAAAAGCACCAGTCTAGACGTGATTCTCCGGAAAATAAGCCCTTTTCCGGAGGATTTCTTATTCCTACTTTCAAGGAAGTACTTGAAAGTAGGAATAAGAAATCCTCCGGAAAAGGGCTTATTTTCCGGAGAATCACGTCTAGACTGGCGCTTTTCTCCGGCTTATCCCCAAGCCGGAAAAAAGCGGCAGCCATGTAAATGCAAATGCCGCGGGGGATATTTAAATCCCCCGTGGATTTGCAATTGCGATGTGTCTCATTAGCATCCCTTTTCCGGAAAGGGATGCCAATGTAGACACAGCCTTTCAGTTTAAGGCGCTGCTGGGGTAGCGCTGCTGCGGCTGCCCTTTAAACTATTGAGTGTAGACAAAGCCTGAATCTGCTTTGTTTGGGGGACCTAATGGAGAATAAGGAGGAAGGGCTGCAGATTTATGACAATGAGAGTGGGATGGGTATAGTGCGGGACAGGCATGGTACAAGCATTCATGACATAATTCAGCTTCCTGTTTTAGCTGTGCTGCCACTCCAAGCCAGCCATTTCTGTCCAATTGGTGCATGTTTGTGTTATGGACAAAATTGTACTGTAGCAGCTTCCACCTGACAGACACTTTCCCAGTCTGACCTGCATTCTTACTTCTGTGCATGGAACAGGAAGTGATGAACCCAATTCAAACGGAAGCAGAGTTTGGAATGTGCTTGTCTAATTACTGTTTCACAGCCTACAAATGATGTGGATGCTGTGTAAAATCAGAATCGTACTGGCTGCTCCCAAAGGGCATAGTTAAGTTTTATGTGGAGCCAAGATACGATTTTGAACAGTCTAAAAAGATGAAAAAATTGGAAAGAGTTCAGAAAAGAGCTACAAGAATGATTCAAGGTCAGGAAAAAATTGCCTTAAGATCAAAGACATAAAAAGTTCAATTTATTTAGTTAATTTAAGAGGAGTTAAAGAGATGAGTTGATTTTGTGCTACATATAACCTCTATGGGGAATAGGTTTCTGGTGGCATATTGTTTTTTAATTTGCAGAAGTATGCATAAGAGCTAATGACAGAAGATGAAGCTAGAAAAATTGACTAAAAATAGAGTGCACGTTTTTAACTGTGAGAGTATTAACCATTAGAAAAATATATCCAGAGAGATGGTGGATCTCCATCATTTGAAGTATTTAAATCAAGGCTGGGTGTCTTTCTAAAAGATTTGTAATAGTTCAAACACAAGTTAGGGGCTTGATGCAGAAATTACTGAAGGAGGTTCTTTGGCTTGTAATACACAGGAAAATGGTCATAAAGCTCCCTTCTGGCCTTAATTACTATTAATTTTCTTTACAGTTAATACATATGCATAGGAGTATGTGGGGGGGGTGTCTGTGTCATTATATATAATAAGGTTTATTTTTCTTGGCTGCTGTGTATATCACTTTACAAATCTAACAGAGGACA
Source organism: Pelodiscus sinensis (assembly GCF_052426305.1). Classification (NCBI taxonomy): domain Eukaryota; kingdom Metazoa; phylum Chordata; order Testudines; family Trionychidae; genus Pelodiscus; species Pelodiscus sinensis. The sequence continues at coordinate 13,074,631 of NC_143058.1, read as the reverse complement.
GCCATATGAGCGAACCCATCTGATTCTAAACATGGGGGCTGTATCCTTTTATTGTGATTCTAATAAAAGACAAAGCTATATTTATGTGTGGGAACCGAAAATGAAATTCTTCTGAGGAATTTACATTCTAAATAGACTTTAAACAACAAATGGTTGAAGATAAACACGAGGGGTGCGTCTAGACTGGCAAGATTTGCGCAAAAGCGGCCGCTTTTGTGCAAAACCTTGCCAGCTGTCTACACTGGCTGCTTAAATTTGCGCAAGAGCACTGACGTTCTAATGTAAGAATTCAGTGCTTCTTGCGCAAATACTTTGACACTTCCGCTCAGGGATATGCCTTCTTGCGCAAGAATACTTGCGCAATAGGGCCAGTGTAGACAGGCACCTTAATTTTTTGTGCAAGAAAGCCTGATGGCTAGAATGGCCATTGGAGCTTTCTTGCGCAAAAGCGCATCTATACTGGGCACGGATGCTTTTGTGCAAAAGTACTTTTTGCACAAAAGCATCCGTGCCAATCTAGATGTTCTTTTGCGGAAATATTTTTAACGGAAAAACTTTTCTGTTAAAAGTATTTCCGCAAAATCATGCCAGTCTAGACGCAGCCTAGTTTGGAGTAGGGATACAAATGCAGGCATTCGAAATTGCTAATGAAGCAGGGATTTAAATATCCTGCGCTTCATTAACAAGATCTCACCAGCAGGTTAGTTCAAATCACAGCTGATTCGAACCAGGAAGTGCACGCCGGGACATGTTAATTCGAACCAAACCACTTGGTTTGAACTAACGTTACTCCTCAGGCACAGTTGTTGATGCATGGAAGGTGTCACTGAATAGCTTTGTTAGAGAAGGAGCCCTGGGAGTGCACATATCTGCTTGAGTCCAGTAGTCTCATTAGAGTTGCCGAAAGTCTCCTGGAGTTAGGCTTGATCTCCTGAAGCAGGAGTTCCCATACTTTTTGACACAGGGACCAGTAAATCCATCCACAAACTTTTGGAGGACCGGTAATGTTCATTTGCATATTTGCATATGCATTAATCAAATGATGAATATTCAAATAAGTTTTCTGGTCCTCCCCAAACCCCTAGTGCCAGCTTTAGCAAAGCTTGATATAGTCACCCACAATATTCTTGCCAGCAAGTTACGGAATATGGATTGGATAAATGGACTGTAAGACAGACAGAAAGCTGGTTAGACCAGGGTTTCCCAAACTTTTTACTTTAGTTGGATCCCTTTTTTTTCAGTACTGTTTTTTGCAGCCCAAAAATATGAACACATAAAAAACAAACTGAGAAAATACTAGACATATAACATGTCTGGTATTTTCTCATTAGGTAAGTTGTATTATTACTGGATGTATCAGTTTGTAGTTTTGAACTGCCTGGCTGGTAAATGTGCTCAGGCTGCATGAGTGTGTCTACTAGCCAGCCAGTTCGCAACTACTCGGCGGGGGAGGTGGGGGAGGGGGGGGGCAATAGAATCCCCAGGCTGGACTAACTTGTGCTTTGTGGGGGGCGGAGGGGGGCAGCGCCACTGGGTCAGTCCCACTCCCCGGTACCGGGCTGCGGCCCATAGTTTGGGAAACGCTGGCCTATTGAGATTGCGGAATCTCCATCACTGGAGATATTTAAGACCAGGTTAGATAGACACCTGTCAGGGATGAGCTAGGGCAACTCAGCTTTGGAAGCCCCAGGGGCCATGCTGATGCTGAGGGCCTCAACTTAAGTGTGGTTGCATATGCAAGAAAATATATACAAATAGCTTCTCTCACACTGACAGGCATGAATACAAAGATTAAGGCAAGACTACGCAACACACAGGCCCCATTTAAGTCAGTTCTACTGATATTAATAAAATTCAATATTTACCCGATTTCTACCCATGTAACAGCACTTTTCATGAGCAATGACAGTCCAAGAATTTAACTGCTAAAACACATTTCAACAGAAGATCATTACACTGACTACTTTTTTGTTTCGGCTCCCACTCGCCGGCCACATGTTGATCCCCACATAAACCCAAACTGCACCGCGGAGCACAAACAAACTGGTCGTGGGCAGCATGCCAAGTTATTAATAAGTATTTTATAAACCTTTACCTTTTTTCTCTGCTGTCATGTCTCCTCTCCTTGCTCCATCATCTCCCCTGGTGTCTGCTGCCCCCCAACTCCTCACCCTCCTCTGCTGTCCTGACTTCTGCCCTTCTCACTGCCCTCAGCCTTCCTGAGACCTGCCCCCTTCCACCAGCCCTTCTCTTCCCCCTATGCCCACTCTCCAATAGCCCCACTCTGATCAGGTGAGCTACCCCTCTTCTAACACCTCCCTTTATACACTTGTCCTGCCTCTCTCCTCTGGTGCTGGTCCCTCCCCTGCAAGTGTCTACCCTTCTGCTTCACCCCAGAATCCCCTGGCACCTGCACCTTCCCTTAGCCTGCACCCTCCTGGTGCCTCCCCCTTCCCTTACTGCCCCTGCCCCCTTTTTCCCTGATACCCACCCCCTCACCACTCTCTGCCCCATTCCCCTCCTGCCACTCTGTGCCCTCACACATGCCTTGCTCCATCCCCACCTTTCTCATGCCCACCCCTTCTTTCACGCCTTCTCCCAGCACTTCCCCCTCCGGTCCCCAATGCCCTTCCCCTCTCCTCTCCTCTCCCAACATCACCCTGTCCCACTGACACCTACTCTCCTGCCCTTTCCCTCATTGTCTGCACTTGGCCCCCCTGGCATTTGTCTGTCCTGCACCCCTGTCTCTTGGTGTCTTCCCCTCCCTCTGCCCAAGTCCCTTCTCCTTCCACCCCTCCCCCTCTGTCCAAGCCCCTCCCACCCAAGCCCAAGCCCCTTTCCTTCTGCTGCAGCCTCCTCTTCTCTCCTCTCCTCCCCCACCGCCGCTGCCGCACAAGCCCGTTCCTTGGCTTCTGCTTTCCATGTTGCGGGGCCGGAGGCCGAACACGGAGGCAGCCCTGCAATGTGCCTCCAAAGAGTTTTAAAATCCTAGGCCGTGATGTCACGTCACGGCCGGGCGTCCTTCCCGCCCATATGCAATGCCGCACATGGGCAGCAGCAGCCGGCGAGGAGCCGCCGTGCACAGCAGGGACGGGCCAGGGCCCGCTCCAGGCAGAGCCGGGGGAGAGACCCTGCTCCACATATTGGTGGAGCAGGGCCCCCCGGCTCTGTAACTTGCCGGCACTTCCGGGTTCAGGGGCGCGGCGCCCGATTCGACCGAATCGGCCTAAGGCCGGCCCTGCCGGCAGCCACCAGGCATGCTGAGGCCCATAGTTTGGAAAATGATGTCCTGGAGGCTACCGAAGCCAATCTGGCAGATTTTAAACCACTAAAAGTCAAGTGGTGCAGCAGAGCCAAGGCAGTTTCTCTGCCTGTCCTAGCCAGGCATGGCTCCTGGAAGTGGCAGGCACATTCATCTCCCCTCCTGCCCCCCCCCCCCATGTTGATTCTGCAGCTTGCATTGACTGAGGACTGTGGATAATGGGAGCTGCAGGGAGGGTGCCTGCGGGGAAGGGCAATGTGGGCCCCTAGGGAATGCAGGGATGTGCCAGCTGCTTCTGGGAGCCGCATGGAGTCAGGACAGGCAAGGAGCCTGCCTAAGCCCCACCGTACCTCCGCCACAGGTGAAAGTAAGTAGCTGTGCCCTGGTACGCGGCTCCAGCAAGAGCTGGCTGAGCTGCGGTAAAAGCCAGCAGGGAGCTGGCAGGGACCCGGGTTGCAAATAGGACAGTACTTGTAAGAAATTTTAAGTTACTTTCACTGCTGGCCTTTGGCCAAGGTAAGCACCATCTGGCTGCAGCCTGCACCCCTCGCTCCCTCTCGCTTCCCAATCCTTAGCCCTCTCCTGCACCCAAACTCCCTCCCAGAGCCTGTGCCCCCCTCTGGCATCCCAACCTCTGCCCCAGGCTCAGCCCAGAGCTCCTTCCCAAACTCTGAACCCCACAACTCCAGCCCAGAGTCCGCATGAGGGTAAGTGAAGAAAGACCTCGGAGAAGGGGCAGGAGAGGGGTGTGGTTTCCAGGACAAGAGGGTTTGGATTTCTGTGATGAGACACTTGGCAAGGCTGTCTCCTATGCAGTAAACTGACTCCTGTCCTCCAGCCAAACTGATTTGTGGCTTTTGTGAGGACGAATGCCGTTGTAGTTAGAGCCCACAGGATCTTTAGCGCCCTGTAATCCAGCTCCTCTATCCTGAATCTTTGCATTTAATTGAAACAAGGCTTTCTTGTGCTTTGATTAGCAATGAAAAAGCCGCTCCAACCTTTTGGCTTTGCATGCACCAGATGGCAGGCTGGCTCATTAGGGGGAAGCAAATGATAGGGTGTTGAGATCAAGTACAGGTCAAGCCAAGGCACAGCACTCTTCCCAGAATGGATTTCAAGCATGTGGCTGGAGAGAATGCTGGCTTAGTGGCATTGCTGCCGTCCTGCTTCCCACAGACACGCAAAGCAACTGTGTGGAAGCAAAGAGGGATGCTTAGAGGACTCAGCTGAGGTGTTCTTTGTTGGAGATGCATGTTGCGCTCCCAGCAAACAGCTCAATGGGATAATGCTTGCTGTGTTGCCGTGTTGCTGCATGCCAAGTGATAAACACTTTTGTGAGGCTTAAAAGCCATCGCAGGTCAGCAGTGTCTGATCCCCAAAGAAGCTGCTTACTGCTGGCGTGCCTCAGGTTCATGTTATCCCTTGTACACAATGGGATTAAACAGTGATGAGACGATGGTAAATATGTGTTTAACAGTTTACTCACAAGATAGGAAAAACTATGTAGCACTTCAAAGACTAACAAGATGGTTTAGTAGGTGATGAGCTTTCGTGGGCCAGACCCACTTCCTCAGAACATCTTCTGGAAGAGTGGCATGACCATATGTACCAAAGGAATACAGTGAAAAAAGTGAACACATTATTAAACTATCTAATCAGATTTAGTATAGAAGGTGGGGAGGGGGAGGGAATAGCTATTTGAGTCAATGAATGGTTAATCGGGGGTGATAAGTGGGAAGCTATCTTTGTAATGGTTAAGGTAATTAGCATCTTTGTTAAGGCCCATTCGTAAAGTGTCAAATTTAAGGATGAAAGAAAGTTCTGAAGTTTCCCTCTGTAATCTGGTGTTAAAGTGTCTTTGAAGTAAGATGCATATAGTAAGGTCGTTAAGACTATGTTCAGGTAGGCTGAAATGAAAAGCAACTGTTTTTTTCTTGTGAAGATGTCTGATATCTGATTTGTGGGCATTAATTCTTTGGCGAAGTGTCTGAGAAGTCTGTCCGATATACATAGCAGAAGGACACTGTTGGCACATGATGGCATAAATTATATTTTTGGATGAACAGGAATGTGTTCTTGATCATATAACTGACATGGTTAGGTCCAGTGATGGTGTCAGAGTAAATATGTGGACAAAGTTGGCAATGGAGTTTGTTGCAAGGGAAAGTTCCAGGGTTGGTATTAATGTGGTATGTCCTGTGGTTGTTGGTAAGAATCTTCCTGAGGTTAGGTGGTTGTCTATAGGAGACTATGTGTCTGTTCCCCAGAGCCTCTCAGAGTGTATATCCTGTTCCAGTATAGGTTGTAGAATAGTGATAGAAATGTAGCCGTGTTAGTCTGGGGTAGCTGAAGCAAAATGCAGGACAATGTAGCACTTTAAAGACTAACAAGATGGTTTATTAGATGATGAGCTTTCGTGGGCCAGACCCACTTCCTCAGATCAAATCTAGGTTGTAGGTTATTGATAATGCGTTGAAGGGGTTTAAGTTGGGGGCTGCAGGTGATGACAAGTGGTGTTCTATTGTTGGTTTTCTTGGGCCTCTCTTGAAGTAGATGGTTTCTGGGTATTTGTCTGGCTCTTTGATTTGTTTTTTTATTTCCCCCGCTGGGTAATTGAGATTTACAAATGCTTGGTAGAGATCCTGAAGTTTCTGGTCTCTGTCAGTGGGATTAGAGCTTGACTATAGACGATGGATCGTATGGTGTGTCCTCGATGGAAGCTTGAGGCATGTAGGTAAGTGTAGCAGTCAGTGGGTTTTCTGTAGAGAGTGGTATTTAATTTTCCATTAGTGATTTGTACTGTGGTGTCCAGGAAATGGATCTCTCTTGTGTTGAATGGTCCAGGCTGAGACTGATGGTGGGGTGTAGGTGTAAGTTGTTAGTCTCTGTGGAATGCATCCAGTGTTTCTTGGCCATGGGTCAAGATCATAAAGATGTCATCGATGAAGCGTAAGTAAAGGAGGTGTAAAAGGGGACGGGATCTGAGGAAATGTTGTTCTAAGTCAGCCATAAAGATGTTGGCTTACTGTGGGGCCATCCAGGACACACCATACGATCCATCGTCTATAGTCAAGCCCTTAGGTACAACCGCATCTGCTCTAATCCCACTGACAGAGACCAGAAACTTCAAGATCTCTACCAAGCATTTGTAAATCTCAATTACCCACTGGGGGTAATTGTGCTGGAATGACATTTTTCAGAGAGGAGAGGAGTGATGGGATGAGAGGCATGTAGGAGCGCAGGATCAGGCCCGAACCGAAACAAAACTCCCCCGCATGTTCTGTCTGCTCAAAGAGTACAGCACCGAGTTAAGAAAATATGGGTTTTTGATTGTAAGTCAGGGGCTTGAAGTTGTGCTCTTCGCTCTGCCAGTGACTTCTTGGGTTACCTTGTGCAGACCACATTCCTGAGCACTAATGCTGGCTCTGGCACTTACTTCCTCTGTGGTTTTGGTCAAGTCACTTGACCTCGTTGTGATTATTTTCCTGTAAAAATGGGGGGAAACAGTGCTTTCCTGTGGAGTGGGAAGGAAGTATGTGGCTAAATCATTCATGTTTGTAATGTGTAATGCCGACAGGGGTAACCGAACCAGGGAACCTCTGGAGCTTAGTGCATGAACCTCTATGCTTGAGGTAAAAGTCAGCTAACTCTCAGCTGTAGAGCAAACTCATTATTTCTCAAGTGAGAAACTCATTCTTTCTCTCTTAGTGACACCGTATGGGACAATACACGCCCAGTAGATGTGTGGGTTACAAAAGCACTGTGGTTGGAAGGTGCCCCAGAAGTGTCAAGTATTAATTATTTGAAGGGCTTAGGTTTGTTTTTACGGATTATTTTGAACAAAAGTCTTTGTCTACACAAAATGTTCCCCTCTAACTGAACTAGTAAGACCGGTACAGAATGAGTATGTGGCTCTCGTCCAAGATATTGGGTCCAATGTAGGGGTAGCAGGGTAAATTTAAGTGGCCTGTGATATACAGGAGGTCAGGTGAGATGGTCTAATACTCCCTTTTGGCCTTAAGGTTCACTGTCCTACAGTTTCAGTTTGAAACATTTGAGCTCCACACACCTTTTCCGGTGTAAGAGCCTGTCTCTGTGAGTTGCAGATCACTCACTACCTCTTGGGATCAGTTCCCATGTTGTTAATGAAGTCTATTCCTATTGAAAGAGTTTTCCTACACCTTACCATTTAAATAAGTGTATACAGCTGCTGGGAACTGCCTAATAGAGCAACAAACCAGGTGATACTCGGTTTAAAATTCAAAAAGTAATGAATCTTTACATACAAGCAGCAAGCTAGGTTCCTCGGAAATACTGTTCCATCAAGCCCAGTGTAAATTTTCTAACAGAAACTTTCCAAATTGTTTTTGTTTCCTTTCCTTACACTTACTAGCACACGGCAGAAAAGTCTGTGCTATAAATTAACTCAAATGCTTCTAAAAGTCAGCAGTGACATTGTCCTGATGTTTCAAAACTTAGTTCACTCCATTCAACCTGTATGGTACACACCCATGAAGCTGCCAGGGGTTTTACTCTTTTTCTTTTTCTTTTTCTTTTTTTTTTTTTTTCATCCAGGATGTTTTTTCTTGCTTTTTTATTGTTCCAATGACCTAGCAGCTCCACTTTGGTGGAGTCGTGCCAGTCAACTTCCTCTCCCAGCAGTCTGACAGACTCCAGCAGCACTGCCCTCAGAAAGGAGCAAAAGTTAAAATGACAACAAAATAGCTCTCTAATGGGCTTTTCTCTTTCTTCAGCTGCTTAGGGCCTGAAGCATTGATGCTCTTGTCTAGCTAATGAAAACATCAAGGGAACTTTAAAAAATGGGGTGGAATTTGCACAATTGACTTCTTTATTGTGCTTCGTTGTAAAAGGAAAGGCCTGAAAGATTTTGAAAATAAATCAAAATCTTGCTAGTATTTACCATTAGAAATCGAGGTGTCTTTGCATGCTGTGGGTGGCTGGGGAATTATTAGGATCATGTAGCTGATAGTCAAACGGAGGAAGGAAGTGAATTTTTGGTGTTCCTATTCTTCATAGGGCTTGGAAGATAGTTTTTCTTTGTATTTAACTAAACCATAGAGAGAGAAGCTTCCTTTCCGTAAGGACTTGGCATGCCTGAGAAGTCCCCAGTAAACCAGCTCTGATTCCTCCAAGTTCAACAACAACAGCAGGGAAGGCCAGGAAGTTTCAGAGATTTCTAAGGTGAAAAACCAGAAATCAAAACCCTTTTAGGCTTTTTAAGTCTATCTCAGACAAATATAAAGGACAAACTCCTTCCAGCCCATTGCCCCCATGTCCTGTCTCTTTTTCAAGTTAGTCCTCCCCTCTCCTATGACCTTATTGCCTACCCTTAAGGTGTGTCTAGACTACATGGCTCCATCCACAGAGCCATGTAAATTAGTGTATTTGGCATAGCCAAAGAAGCGGGGATTTAAATAATCCCTGCTTCATTAAAATAAACATGGGTGCCGCGCTGTGCCAACGATCAGCCGATCCGACACAGAGCGGCAGTCTAGACGTAGATCTGTTGGCTGGGGAAGCCTGTGCCGATCGATCCCTTATGTCTCGTGAAACAAGTTTTAAGGAGTCACCAAAAAGGACAAGCTGTGTTCTTCAGTGATTCAGCTGTTAGATTGTCTCCTATAGGCTGGGTTGGTTGTTTTTTTTCATATAAAGTTTGATTGCTGGCTGGTGATTGCTACAGATAAAAGATTCCCTTGCAGTTTTTGATTGGCGTGTTAAGTTTTTCGAAACAGGAGCAATGAGAACAATGATTGAGTGACGGACATAGACGCCTCGTGCTGTGTTTGTGTCTGACATTGTCATATTTATGGTACCACTGCCTATATGGCTAGTGTGTATTCAATTTCCTAATATCGGAGGGGCTGAGGGGGGAGTGGAAAGTGTTCTCAATACATTTGCGTAAGTGCTTATTGATTCCTTCTTTGTATGCATGTATTGTGGTAGCATAAGTGCTCCAGTTCTAGGCCAGGAGTCCATTGTGGTAGGCATTGTGAGTGGGCATTGCCAGGCTAGTTGTCCTACTGTTAATCTTGGACAGTTACAGTTTTCTTCTTTGAAGGAGTCTATGCAAGATATCAACCAAATTTCCCACTTAAGAGACTGGGAACTACTTGAGAGTTTTTTTTTAAGAAGTGGGAAAAGTTTCACTCTCCTTGAGACCTGCAAAAGGTTCAGTCCCCAAACCCAATAGTTCCTCAAGATTCTTTGGAGGTCTGGGCCATGCATGAAGAGGACACAAGTGTCTCTCTAACACTTGCAAGCTCTGGCAAGTGCTAGTGACGTCCACATGCAGTGGTGTTGATGGTAGGAGTGGGATGCGTATGCTGAGCCAACTAGCGTGAGCTCACACAAAGGTGCCCTGAAGGGTTAAGTTGGGAGCTCTGTTCCATAAAGAGTGGTTGTACCCTCTACCCCATGAAGCCTCTTCCAAGAGGAGACTTGTGAGAAGACAGAGACGGGGAGTGTGCGGTGGAGACGGTGCTGGACAACAATCTGGATTTGCCATTTCGTGTTTCCTCTGCTTGTTAAAGCAGAGAGGAGTGAACGGGTGAAATGGGCACAATGGGAAAAAAATAAAGCACATTGCCAATGCATCTGTTCCTTGTCTCCTAGCTCATTGGAGACACACCAGAGCTCTCTTTGAGGAGTAAATGTTTTGAAAAGCAAAGTGCAAATGCTGAACAGAGACAAAACCACATTGGGGATATTGGACACGGAGTTAGATTTAATTTGTTTCTTGGGTGATGCTGAATTAAAAAGTAACTTGCCTGGATGGAGAGTGGCCTGCTAGAATCTGGGTGTGCGGCCTCCAGAGCAAGCCCCTGCTCTTATCTCATGCAGTAGCTTGAAGTTGGATGGGATACAAAGTGTATTCTTATGAAGGGAGCATTTGGAGAGAATGTTTTCTGATGATGCCCTCCATTGTGGCATTGTTGTAAGTCTATTGAGTCATGGCTACTGTTAGTTAGCAGGTTATTTCCTAGAGCAGTGGTGCGTAACCTTTTTTCAACCACGACCCCCATATACTCGTGTGGTGACCCCCAAGATAATTTGAGCAGTGCGGCATGGCGCTTAGATCTGCCAGCCTGGGCCCGGCTGTTGGCGGCCCCCCAGGAAAACATCTGTGCCCCCCTTGGGGGTCACGACCCACAGTTTGCACACCACTGTCCTAGAGATTATGTTCTTAGGTCCCTTGCCTATTTATAAATACTGACAGAAACAATGAAGAGGTGAAATGTGTGTTGCAATCCACCCCCCCCCCCTTTAATTCTTCTCACGGTTAATGCGCACAAAGCCCCTTTTGAAGGAATAGTATCAACATGTTTTTACTGAACTGACCAGTTTAAAGTCTGACAAGTTTTTTTATGCATCAGATTTTTTTTCTCCATGCTTTTTCAGGGCAAGGACAAGGAAGGAAACTGAAAGTCCCACAGAGCCCTGGTCAGTCCAGATTTAGGGCTGTAGCTTTTGTTCATACAAACTCGCTTGGCTCCCAAATGGCCTCCACCCATAATCATTACATCCGCAGCAGTGTTTCAAAACATGACACAGAGCCATTTTCCTGGTGGCTGATAAAGACGCAGCAGAGAAATATGTGCCACCTAGTGAGGCTGGACAGATTCAGCAAGTAGATGGTTTGCTCTGTTCTTAATTTATTCTTCATAGCCTAACCTGGGTCCTGAAGTTTTCCTACAGCTGGCAAGGAGATTTCTGTTTAGATTTTTTTTCTCTGTCTCAGTCTGATGCTGAGATTAGTTGAACAGATGTGAGTGTTACAATTTCGACTTCTCTTTCTCATGAGAGATCTACTTTAGTATGCATAAAACAATGAGTGACCCTGTGGCACCTTAGGGTGCATCTGCACTGCACCTGGAGCTCAAAATAAGCTACACAATTTGAGCTATGCAAATTGCGTAGCTTATTTCAAAATTTGGTGCTGTCAAGACAGCGCCAAATTTCAAAATAAAGCGGTATTCCGAAACGTCCCTTAAACCTTGTGGAATGAGGGTTACAGGAATGCTGGAATAGCGCGTCCGTTATTTCAAAATCTATTTTGAAATAGTGGACTGCTTTAAAGACAAAGAATAGCTATTTTGAGATACTTTCAATATCCCAAAATAGCTCCGCATTGTATACATAGTCTTAGAGACTAACCAAAATTATGAGACTCATGAGCTTTCGTGGGCAAAATCCACTTCATCAGATGAATTGTAGTGGAAATAACAGAAACTAAGTTTAGTGTGTGATAGCCCCAGAAAGCTATAGAATGCACAAAACATCACCTTATTTTTCACATTAGTAACTTAATACAGCTGCACCGTACAATGAATTAGGAATGTTAGATATCGGGTAATTGAATAGTCGTGTAACTGCATGAACTCTTAATGGTTACACTACTCTGTAGTCCCTGGGTTTGGAGCCGGCAGCCAGTATGCTCCGGCCCCACTCCTGGAGAGCCCCCTGCCACCCTGTACTGCTGTCTCCGCATCAGAGACACCAGTGCGGGGTGGCAGGTGGGAGCTGGTCCGCAAGGGGAGCCAGTTTAAAAACAGAGACTTCTAGGAGGTTGGGGGAGGCTGACACGAAGCAGCCTCTGTCGGAGGCAGCCCAGGCTGGCTGCAGACAGAGACTGGTCCAGCAGCACCCCCTGTCCGTGTGGGGGGGGGGGGTCCAAGTTCCCCGTGAGCAGAGGCTGCTCCAGCCTCTATCCGCAGGGAGCTCAGACCTCTCCCTCTCTCCCCCCAGGCAGGAGCTGCTGCCGGGGACCAGCCTCTGTCTGCAGCCAACCTGGGCCGCCACGGACAGGGCCCAGGCTTGCCGCGGACAGAGGGTACTCCATCGGATGTCTGCGGGGAGCTCGGGCCTGCCGTGGACAGAGGCTACTTCACGGCAGCCTCTCCTGGCCCTCTTCCTCCATGCTGCTGTGTGGGAGTAGGCGGCACTGCTGAGCCGCTGAGGGGAACTGGCTTTTAAGGCAGCAAGGGGGATGCAGGAATGCAAGAAGTAAACAAGATCAACCCATAAGCCTAGGCTTATCAACTAACCGTATAGTTGACTACTCGCTGACATCCATACAATGTACCTGTCCTGTCCACTGCTAAATGTTACCTTCTCTCAAATGAGTCATGAAGGGGAGATTAACACTCAGGCATATGAGAGGAAGTGACTGATGTGCATGATGGAAACTGAGCTCACAGTCCCTGTTTGTAGAATGGGGTGGCTACTAGATTCTCTTCTATCAATTTTTGCTGATAAATGATTCACTCAGATTTAATTAGCTCCCTGGTGAGAGGGGATAGTTTCTTCAATTCTAGAGGTTATATTAGGAAATCCCTTCCATAGAAGAGCAGAGAACAATGCTCAGTTCAGTGGCCATAAGCAGACAGATAAATTCATGCTGCATGGTTTGAACAGGTATTAGCTCTGGCCCTGTGGTAAGATTTCAGCCCAGGAGATCCTGTTCTGCTTGCCTTTTGCCCTTCCCTCTACAGTTTTAAAGTGATACAATCGTCTTCATTTCCTGCCCTAAAATGTATGGCATGCAGCTGTTTAACAGGAGCTGCCTTTCAGTCCAAGCTGCCTGCATTTCAGGGAGGGGACCCCTCTTTTAGGGCCTGTTCCTTTTGAAATCAGTTTAGGTTTTGCTGCTGTTTTCCTTGGGAGTGGGGTTGGGCTGTGCATTTGGCAGCCTCTATAAGATAAACAAGGATCAGCTTATGTAGTACTTGGCCTCCAGGAATAATCCTGAGGTGCTCAAGGGATTGGCGTTTGTGATTCATGGTCTGTCTGAATCAGTACTGTACTAATGTCCCACGTGGTTTTCAGTTTAGATACAAACCCAAGGACTTGATGGAAGATGGCATACAAGGGTAGAGGGTTGATCCTGGTCAAATTCCAATGTGGACAGTTAAATTTGACCTACCTAAATTCCCCCTGTAGTTCCAATTGGATATTGCTGCCTTCATTTCCTGTCCTAAAACTGTTGTGTAGTGTTCTGCACCAGAGGTGATGGCATTTCACAGGTAAGACAAGTAGATTACCTGGGAACAGGGCACAGGGGCAGCAGGTGGAGACCTTGGACTCAAGGGACCTGGTTCTAGTTTGGTTCTGTTACCGTTCAGCTAGGTGACCTTAGCTAAGGCTTGTGCTTCAGATCTGGCCAGTTGGCTTGTAAAAGCTGTGCCAGTTGCACACGCTTATAGGATCTGCTCTGCCCACCTCTGCTAATGTGGAATGGCCAAAGTAAACCAATGACCTATAATGACAGAATCTGAATAAAAGAGATTAGTCCATCCCTATCATTATTGGGAGTGAATAATAATGAAGAAGAGGGTTGTGCCAAAGTTAGGAATGATTCACAGCCAAACTCTCATCCCTTCCCATCTCCAGCCCGCCACAGGGAGCGTCTGCCTTGCTGTCAGAGTGCAGTCTGGTAGGCCTGATGCAACAGGAAGTGGAAATCCTGCTTTCTCCTGCTCTTCCTTCAAGCCCTTTTGGTCACAACCTTGCCCACTATTAGTAAACCATGTGCTTTGTGAGAGTGGGCTTGAATGAAGTCCATTGAAAACATTGTGATTGGCATGTCGATTAATAACCACTTTCACGATGGCGCAACCTATGTGTGACATGACCCTCAAGGATGGAGGGAACTTTGGGTGCATAAGCAGGGAGAGACAGGGATTGTGATGCTGACGCAAAGAAGGAACTCACTAGAGCAGGGGAGGGAATAAAGTCCAGCCAAGTTGTGTAGACCTATTTTGATCCTGTCTGCATATGTTTGAAGACTTTCACAAGCTGCGTACTGAGCCAGGCTGAAAACAGCAGACCCTGGGGCTGAAAAATCTGCTGGCATTTTATCTGTTTATCCTGGACACATTATGACTGTACTGTGAATAAGTAGCATGTTTTTTGTGCTTATGAAGAAAAAGTAGCTCTTAAGATTAGATATGTCTGATAAGCATCATTGCAAGTTCGAACAGGAAACAAAAAAGCTGCAAGAGGTGCATCAATTTCACGTTACAGTTATATTTTTTCTTGGCTGGTGCGGTAATTGTAGGAATTTATTTTACTTTTAATCAAAGGCAACAGCTTAGCATGTGACAAATTTTTTCGTGACAAAACTGTACCTGAGCTATGGGACTGCCATAGTCTAAATCTTTTAATGGACCCGAAGGGACTGGACAGTCCTGCATTTAGTTTATTTTACAAGATGTTTGGGTTTGAGCCATTCTGCACAAGCTGAGGGTCATGTTTAAAGATCAGATTCTGTAAGAGAGTCGACAATGATTTGATTGTAATTGTCTCTCATCTCTGACGTGACAGCTGCATAATGAGGAAATATATTTTTTTTGTTAGAGAGAGAGCAATCATTACAAATTTTTGTCACATTTGATTCTTTCATTCGGTGTTGGGTATTATTGCATAATGTGGTCCACATTTTCAAACATAACTGAGCAAAACATGCCCACAAAACCCAGTAACTGAGCCTGCATTAGCAAGCTTGCTTCCTTTTCTCATGCAGGTGCACATACTTTGTGGGCATAACTGAAAGTACAATTCCGCTCTGCAAATGGCATTGTCTTACTCAGGATGACGCTGCTCCCTAGCTATATTCAGAATGACATCTACTGACTTCAGTGACTCCTGCAGAGCCAAACTAGTGTAAGAGAAGCAAACTCAATGATACCCTGAGAGAATGAACTGGATTCTGTTCTGGCTTGTAAACCATTGACAGAACCGTTAAGTTCTGAAAATAGTATTGGAATCTGCCCCCCGCCAGAGGTGGTGGCGTTGCACAGGTGTTAGTGAAGGCATAGTTTGAAGACGAGTGTGGCAGGCTATGTAGAAAAAGCCACTGGCTTCTTTTCACTTTTAATCTGATGCCGTTTGATCAGGAGTCGCTGGGAGCCCAGACGTGTGGAACCCCAGGTTGTCATTTTTCACAGAATTAGTTTTGCACTCGAGGCACCTGTGTTTGACCTGTCTTTTGCTATTGCTATGTGCACTTCTGCCTAGGTGTATCACGGAACTGTTGGTTCAGTGACAAGTTACTTAATAGCTTGGGAAGGGAAAGCTTGCTCCATCAGTATCAAGCTCGAAAGGGTCCTAAATTATCTGTTATGTTACATTTATTGAATCCAGCAAAAAACGAATGTGAGAGCTCCTCTGTGTGTTGCTCCAGCAGGGTGATCTGCTGTTTCACATATGAAAGTTTTTGGTGACAAATGGTGGATGCAGAGAATTTGCTGTCTCTTCCACAAACGTGCCCACATGTTTGAGCCTCATCCTGCTATACAAGGAAAGTCTGGGTACTGAGTTACAGATAAAATGCCCCAAACCCTTCCCAATGCTTCAGAAACCCTGAACCCAAAAGGGCCGCGGCAACAAGCAGCTTTGTGAAGTGGGTGTAGGCTTGGCTTGTGAGTCTCTGCTGGATGTAAGAATTCTGTTTGGAGAATTGGCGCTTATTTAGGAATAACAGCTGTATGCATCGTCTATCATCAGCTGATGTCAAAGCACATGATAAACTCTGCCAAACTCTGGTGGTTCTGATTGTGCTCAGCATTACACAAACGTATTATGATTGTATTCAGATTATTGTAGCACCTAGGAGCCCTAGCATTAGACCAGGGCCCTGTTGTGTTTCCTGATGTAAGATTACGTATGAATTTCCAGTTACTGCTGTTAGGGCTGACAAGTCCTTTGTACCAGGATCAGGCCCAGTATTTCATTATTCTCTGATTGGGAACCCTGATGTGCACAGTTGCAACACTCATACAATAGGAACTCCTGTATACTCACAAATATAGTTTATTGATACATTTAACACAGTCACAAACACCCCAGTTTCATAACCTAGGGAATGTACATGTATATTTCTGTATCATATACTCGCACCATTCCTTCTAGAACAACCTAAGTTGTTAACTGTTATCTTCCTCATCAACTTTACCTTCCTCATCATCACTAGTGGCCATCATTCTGACACTTCCCAAGGACTGTAACTTCTTTTCCTACTGCCTTTAGGCTGGGATGCCACTTTTATAATATGTTATGCTAATGTGGATATATATGATACATATTCAGTAAGGGATGTTTCCTTTTCTTATTTGTATTTCCTCACCTAATGTCGGTTCATTATCAAGTGTCTGTCATGATTGTCTCTCACATATGTTATTTCTGTCCCCCTGGGTTTTTCAGTCTGTGCTTGTCTACACTACAGAGAAGATCAAAGCTGCCACCGACGGTCTCTCAGGGTTCGAATTAGTGGGTCTAACGAAGACACTCTAATTCAAACTGAGGCTCCTGTTGGCGCCATTAGTCCTGCTCCTGTGAGGTGTAAGGGAAGCCGAGCAGAGCGCATGCTCCGGTTGCCTTCTGCTGTGTGGACGGCACCAAAATGCGATTTAAGATACTTCAACTCCAGCAACGTAATTAATGTAACTGGCGTTGTGTATCCTAAGTCGTCTTTCTCCTTTAGTAAAAGGAAAGACTATGTAGCGCTTTAAAGACTTATGTAGCGCTTTAAAGACTAACAAGATGGTTTTGGGTTTTTCCAGGTAATGATGTTACTTCTAAATTTCAGGGTATTCTTGGAAGCCTCTATGCCATTGAAGGCTGCATAATCTAGGTGAAAGGTCCCAAATATAGGTGCATTGACTGCAATCTGGGTGAAGGGTCCCAGGCATGTGCATGCTAGCTTTGCCTTAGTTCAGCATACAGGACATGGCCTGTCAGTTCCTTGTGTTACAGCCAAACTGCCAATATAAAGCTACTGTAGCTTATCGTAAACATATAATCAAAACCTTAAGGAGATCATAAATCTATATATCTATAGTCAAGCAAGCAGGTTAGCCCTATAGGCTACATTAGTTATGCTGGGGACTGTCCAAACACGGAACCAAAAAGTCCGTGCCCCTAGGGGTTTACAACCTGTATCAAAAACAGCCTGCCTGCCACAAGGTACTTACTATCTCAGTCAAACACTTTCCATCTTTCTCTCTTCTGGCTGAATTAACATTGAAATTGCTATATTTGAGAGAGATCACATCACCCAGGAAATGCAGCTACTTGTGATATGGCAGGTACACAATCAGGCCTGCCGACCAGGGGGCCAGGCGAGGGAGCAATTGCACAGGGGCCTGGAGCTTCTTGCTGCCTCTGCTGCTACTTCAGCAGTGGTGGTGGCTGGAGTCCTGGGCTCCTTTGAACACCCGTGGGAGTGCCACTCTATGGCGAGGCAGCGCCATGGTCCAGGCAGTGCTAAGGGCTGACTGCCCTAGGCTCCACCCCTTCTGCACTCAGCCCTGTCCCTTCCGGGGGTGCAGAACAGGGCCCTCATCCTCCCTTGCCCTGTGACCCATGGTGCCTGTCAGCCCCAGTGCGTGCTGCAATCCTACATGACACTTCTGGGAAGATCATTAAGAATACATACTAGGGAAAATGAGGTTAAATTGCCCCCTAGAATTTAACCAGAGTCTGGCAACAAACAGCTCTGCTCTTACAAAAAGTGCTAGGGGTGGGAATACAGGCCAGGTAAGCCTGGTTAGCAGCAGGATCTTCAGTAGAGTCTGAATGATCCCGCTGCAGCTTTCAAAGAGATGAAATTGTTATTGACTTTGTGATGAAAATTTTCTCCAGGCTCTCCGCTCATTTTTTGGCCTTGTACAGAGTGGATGAAAAAATTTACATTTTACTGTATGACTCTTTTTAATGGATGCTACAAATTTTGAGGAGGAACAGGGAAGCGTGACATATTTGCGGGGAAATTAAAGAAAAATTAAGTTGCAGTTTCCCATCAGCTCTACTGCATAGTTTTCACAGGCTTAGTTCCATTTCACCCTGAGCACTGTCTTTTTCAGATTTCTTTGAGCAGAATGTAATTGAAATTCTGCCTGCATCTAGTTGATCACCGCACAGTTGTGTACATTTAACTATTGAACCCACTTTCAGAAGGAATCGTCATAAAATGATTCCCCTTAATGCTCAGCGAGCTGCAGAGGCACTCTTGTGATTCCAGGGATTCACTTCACATTAATAACTAGTTACACTTTCCCCTGATTGATCACTTTCATCTGCTGACCTCAAAGGGATGTACACAGACAGGTCAGCACTGTGATTCAGATTTTTTCACAGGTGCAGTCTAGAGAAAAGGCCCAGCTGTGAAAGAGGTCCTACCAATCCAGAGTGCTTCATTTTTGGGGTGCACAATGTGGGACATCCAGTCTCTGGCATTTAGAGGAACAGAGAAGACACCCCATCTCTTAGCATCAGTATTAAAGGAATGGTGCACAGCTGTGGTGATCTGAATTGAGGATAGAGTAGGGGGGCCCATGTTTTGTTTCTGATTCTACAACAGACACCAGCCAAAATTTTCTAATGCAGCCCTAATACTTTGGTGCCTCCTTTCTTTTTTCTCAGCTAGATTATGTCAATTTATTACTTCAGAGTACATTTTTCAGCTCATTATCCAGGCGGATAGAAGTTTCTAAATTCCAGGTTTTTTTAAACCATTGAAGTTCATTATAGCTCTTCCATTATTAAGAGGCATAATTGTTGGCTTCCAAAGCTAATTACTCTGTGGAGCTACTGTTAGGGATTCCAGATTATAAGTATTCCATCAATAATTTCTTTTTAAGGAAATCATTTTACTGTTTTTAGAATAATTTCCCAAAAACGTTTCCCAGACAAAGAGAGAGAACCAAATACAGCATGGCTTACATTGCACAAGCTCATGGATTTCTGAATTTTACATGATGGTCTAGATTCTCCTCTCATGGTATGTAAACACAAAGAAACTCTGAATTTCATCTTAATTACTCCAAATTCCCAGATAACAGAGAGCAAAGTCTGGCCCCGTATGTTATGATAAAAGGAGACTTGGTGTTCATGCAGACAACATTTTTAATGGTTTTTTTCACTTCCCTTACCCTGCCTTTCAGTCATTGGAAGCAGACATCAGACACTTACAAGTTTAGACATTGAAATGAGGACTTCCAATTTTCCTGTGGACAATATGGACACTCTGACTACATTCTCCAGAAGTGGAGAGAGGACGTTGCTGTCTATAACGAACAGTGCTATGCCCACAACTGCACCTGAAAGCACTATCTCTTATACGGAAATAATCAGTTCTGCCGATTTAACCCAGCACTCCTCTTCTGTAGAGCAGAGTGGAAGAATTAGCTCCTCAAGTGACAGGGTTTTCACTGAGCCTGGAATGGAATCTTTAATTGTACGGTCTTCTGAGATACCAACCTATTCATCTTCACAGAGTGATGCTCCAGGTGAGTTTTATCTTCCATAAGAGCAGTAGCTCCAGTAAGTCCTACCCAGTATTCTGCACCAAACGTAAGTAATGGTTTATAAAGTAATCATGCCCTATTTTTCAGAACTATATTCTGGGACATTCTTAATGTCACAGGGTGTGTGTGATCAGTTTTGTTGTTAGCACAAATGATAAAATACAGGCATTTTAATTTCTTTTTATTGTATTTCAGTCATTGGAAGCAGCCACCAGACAGCTAGCAATTGGGATATGGAAAAAAAGATTCCTAGTTCTCATGATGACCATATGTACATTTCACCTACATTCAGCAGAGGTAGGGAGAGGAGATTGCAGTTGCTAACAAACAGCATCACTTCCACGGATTCACTAAAAAACAGCACTTTTCATGCAGAAATTGCCGTGTCCTCAGATGTAACCCACTCCTCATCTTCTATGTCTTGGACTGAAGGAAGTCATCTATCATCAGCTAGTCCTGATCTCCTGGAGTCTTCAACGGGGCCTTTACTTATACATTCCTCTTTAAAGAGTGATTTCTCAGGTGAGATTTACAGTCCATAAGATTGTCATTTCATAGCAAAAATATTATAATACATTACCAAATGCAGTTTAAAAAATAGGAATTGTAATGCTGAGTGCTACTATTTTTATTGAAAAGTAAACAGGGTTTAGAGACAAACCACAAGAATTATCTGATGGCTGTAAAATATGTCTTGCGGTGAGAGATTTCAAGAACTCAGTCTCCTTAGGAAACAGAAAGTTAAGAGGTTACTTGAACATAAATTGATATTGGATAGTAGACTCCTCTTTTATTTAGCAGTCAAAGGCATAACAAGGCCTTATGACTGGAAATTGAAGGTAGACAAATTCAAACTGCAAATTTGTATCAGCCAGGACAATTAGAACAATTTTCTGAGGGTTATGAGGGATTCTTATGCATCTGAAATCTTTAAATCAAGTTTAGATGTGATGCTGAAAAGATACATGCTCTAGTTCAGCCACAGGTTAATCAGCAGGTGAAATTCTGGGGTCGTTGGTTGAATTAGATCACAATGGTCTTTTCTGGCTTTAAAAATAATTAATAGTTTAGATAGTGCTTTTCAGCCAGAAAACGCATAAAGCTGCAAGATTGGGTAAGGATCGTTATTCTGATATTACAGATAGGAAAACAGAGGTAGAGAGAGGTTAAATGATTTGACTGAGATCACAAAGCAAGTCTGGAACACCCAGCATTTGAACCGAGGTCTCCTGCGTGTCAGTCTTATGTACTACTTACTGCAACGGATGGCTTCCTCTGAATTGTGTCCTTTGTCAGTAGTTCATGCTAAGGGCTCTAGATTTCATGAGCCAATAATATTTTTGTGATGGTCCAGTCGTTCTTGGAGTTTCTGAAATGCTCCTTTGTAAAGCATCATGGAAACTACTGTTGTAAAATGCTATAGAAGAGCCAGGTCGGTTTAGCAATAGTACTTCCTGAACAACTAAATGTGGTGGAGAGGGGATTTGTTTCCTATGTTTTGCATTCTGTGCATTTGGGCCATACATTCCTTGTACTCAGCACCCCAAATTTGCTGAACTTAATTGCAATCTCACTGTGGTGCTTTTATTATTTATTTATTATTCTTTTCTAAAAAAATAAAAATAATAATTTGCATAATTTTATATTTTTTTTATTTACTGGTTTGTTTGGGATTTTTTGCGCTAGCAGTCTGGTAGGCCTTCTCCAACTAATGTGAAGATAAGGAGCCTTCCCTAGGACCCTGCAGTCAAAGGCCCTGATTCTGCAAACTGTTCTGTCCTCATGTAGAATTGCAGTGACTTTCATTGGGGAAAAGGTCCATCTGCAGGGGTCTGTTTTCAGGGGCAATGTCGACATGAACAATATGCAGACAAGGGAGGGATAAAAGGGAAAATGCAAAAGCAATGCAGTTTGAATGGTGAAGTTCAGCATGCATCTATGTATGTTCACTGATTTTTTTCCCCTCCCCATAACTGATCCTTTAACAGATTGGTAGCCATTCTTTTTTCAATGTTTATCAAAGGTTCATTGCCCAACTTGGAGAACGTACTGAATAGCATCCTCTAAGGATCTGTCCTGAGTCCAGTACAATTCAGGGTGTATATTAATGACATAGATGATGCAGTGAAGAGTGTGCTTAAATTTTGTGGATGGCACCAAGCAGGATTATCTTGATAAACCGGAGAAATGGTTTGAAATTGACAAGATGAAATTCAATAAAGACAATGCAAAGTTCGGCTCTTAGGGATTAAAACTCAAATGCACAAATGCAAATTAGAGAACTAGTCAGGCAGCAGTACTACTGAAAAGGGTCTGAGTGAGTCACAAAATGAATATGAATCAGCAGTGTAATGCTGTAGCAAAAAAAGACAAATGTTAATTCTGGAATGAATTAACAGGGATGTTGTATGTAAAACATGGGAGGTAAATGTGTCACTTTACTTGGTACTGATGAAGCCTCAGGTAGGGTGCTTTATGCCCAGTTTTGGGCACCACACTTTAAGAAAGATGTGATCAAATTGGAGAGAATCTAGTGGAGAGCAACAGGCATGGTAAGAGGGTTAGAAAACATGACTCATGAGGAAAGGTTGAAAGAATTGGGCATAGTTAATCTAGAGAAGAGAAAACTGAGGGTGGAGCGAATAAGTTTTCACATAGTAAAAAGGTGCTGTAAAAAAGATAGTGATAAATTGTTCACCATGCCCACTGAGAAGTATAAGAAGTAATTGACTTGTTTGCAGCAAGAGATTTCGGTTAGTTATTGGGAAACGCTTTCCAACTACAGATTGAATCTTTCTAGTCTAGGACCCTCTGGTCTGGTCATGGACATTGCTGAAGCAGAGAACCCTGGACCCAGAGATCCCCAGCAGCTGTAGGTTGGGAGTCCAGCAAGGGGGCAGCAGCGGAGCCCAGCTGCCAGCCACTGGGGGGCTGGCAGACTGGCCAACTTGGTTGCTGCCGGCGACTTGGAGGGCAGCCAGCAGCCGCTGGGGACTGGACACTCAGCCCAGGCAGCCCTACAGCCCCTGGGCCTGGAGCGCAGCCCAGCTAGCAGCTGCTGGGGGCCAGGAGCAGGGCAACAGCCAGGAGGGGATTGTCTGGGAGCCATCTGGCCCTGAGGGTGCTGGACTAGGGAGGTCCAACCTGTATAAAGATATGGCACTGGGACAGGATCCCTGGAGAGGGTGTGAAATCCCCATCACTGGAGGTTTTTAAGAATAGGCTAGACAAACAACTCTTAGGGATGGTCTAGGCAGAGTTAATCCTGCCTCAGGAGGCACAGGGGAAGTTCTAGCTGGACTTTTAGAAGTACATTCCAGCCCTACTATTCTAGGATTTGAAGTTGACACTTGCAGTGTTTCCTCAATGTAAAGGTTTCAGTTAGGGCTGGAAAGTCCCTGGCTCTGCTTCAGCCAGGACGGGCACTGGTTAACCAGTTACCCAGTAAGCATGCTGGTAAGGAGAATGCTTACCAGGTAACCGCTTAACTGGTTAACCCTTTGCATTCTGAGTTTCACTCAATGATTTCTATCCATGGTACTTTTTATTTTCTCCACGCTGAAAAATGTTTTTTACGCTGCTACACACAAACTATATGACTCTGAGTATTATTGGAGGAAAATCTGTCAAAGTTTTTTGATTCGCGAGATTGGAATTTTAATGTTTCTTTATCCTATTTCAGCCATTGAAGGTAGCCAACAGCCAATGAGCAGCTCAGATTCAGAGAATAACATTGCCAGTTCTTACACTGCTACAACGCACATTTCAGCTACATCCACCAGAGCCGGAGA